>NC_073695.1:165163021-165463021 GCF_029784165.1 Wyeomyia smithii | reverse complement strand
AGCCTAAAAGGACCAAATACGATTCAATATGAGAATTTGTGGAACAGTATGATATCCAGAGGCCAAAAATCAACTTTAATTTTTTGATAGTAGCTTCCAGTTTCATTACCCAATATGAGTTTTTCAGGAACCGGAATAATGCTTAGAGGCCGGGAAACAATTCCATACTTCATTTTGAGATCCGATTTTGCGACTTATGGTTTCTGGAAAACAAGCTAAAACTGCCAAATTCAATCCAATAAAGGGGCCTTCAACATTCCACGTGGACACATTTTAAACGATTTTGAACCCTCTGGGACAACTGCATATATAAATTCTAAAAAAAATGTATGGACCGTGGACATTATCCAAAATACCAATATTAGTTAAATCGCTTGTGTAGTTTGAAAGATAATGAAGTTTCGTGTTTTTCACATTTTGATACATTACAGACGAAGTTACAGTCCGAAGACAATGAAATTCAAAAGGATGTTATGAGGCAGCTAGACCTTTTATTTGACAATAATTTTGTGAAAATCGGGTCAGTCATTTCTGAATTTGCCGATTGCAAAACAAATCAATAGGGTCTTATGGGGCAACTTAACCTTCCACATGACACTGATTTTATGGAAATTGGTCCAGCCATCTCTTAGAAACATGAGTGAGATTAAACATTCTCCAGAACCCGTTTCTTTCCATAATTTTCAAACCACATGTTCAATCTTTATAAGATTCAAAAGTTAAGGGTTTTTTGGTAGCTTGTTCATTCAAAACCAATTCTGTTCAAATCGGTTGTGTAGTTTCTGAGATAATGATGTTTCGTGATTTTTACATTCTGATACATAACCTCTGAACTAAAAATCCGATTACCATGAAATTTGATAGGGTCTTATGGGGCAACTAGACCTTTCAATTGCAAATAATTTCGTGAACATCGGTGAAGCCATCTCTGAGAAAAGTGAGTGAGAGTAAAAATCTGCACATACACACACACACCGGAAAAAAAAACACACACACACAGAAAATGCTCAGCTCGTCGAACTGAGTCGATTGATATATGCCATTCGGCCTTTTGGAGCACTTTTATATCTTCGGTTTTGCAAGTGATTGCTATACCTTTCTAAAAGAAAGGCAAAACCGGATTCACTTCGCTTCACCCAAGCCAGGGGGGATCTATCTGTCAAAAATCGTGTAACCAACATATTCGGCAACATGGTGTTTGTTTTGGTTTTTGTTCCTTTTGGTCATGAAATTGATCGATGTGAAATATTATAGAATTGGAATGTTTTCCATCGAAACTCGAGAAACCGCGGGAAACTTTCATGAATGTTGTTTAGCTATTCACATTTTTCCCCCATTATTGTTCATAGTTACAAACGTCATGAACCAACAAACGTCATGGACCAACAAACGTCATGGACCAGAGTTGATCTGCGATAACACACACATATATGAAATTTGACAGCAGTGAATCCCCTCTGACCCAAGCAGAATAATGTTACATAGAAAAAACCGTCCCTTCGTCAAGCGGCCACGAAATGTGGAATAAACTTACTCAGTTACCATCAGAACCCTAACCAACAGACAACCAAGCTATTGGCCATAAACTTGACAAGTCTGGTTCATTTGCTGCATGAATTGACAAAGACCCCAGTCAAAATTATTATGCGTATAATAATGTTTCGATTCCAATATCCGCACTCATATATATCATACAAACTCGAATTTGATGCACAAAAACAGCATATGCGTACTGTTTTGGAGAAGATATACGTACTGAGGATTAATGGTATGTATTTATTAATATACGCATTTATATACGATAATTTCCGATTGAAAGTGATTTGTTTCACACTATCTTACAATTCTAAGCCTACAATCGTAAATCGGCTAGACTCCACCATGATATACAATTGAAACTAAATTTCTGCGCATGATAATAAGCGTGGTATACGATTTCGATTTCGTTTATATATTTGCGATAATTTTCACACATTGATATACGATTTGTGGTTGACTGGGACATCCACAACCCGAAAGAAACGGACCAAGATTCCAGTTCTACAAGTGCAAAATGTAACTGGACGCCGTGTCTAGGCGTAGTATAAGAACAAGCCTAACCCTGAGATCTTAATCCTACCGTTCCTGACTCTTAGCAAATTTCTTTATTCCACTGTGTTCGGGCAAATCTACCGAGGAATAAAGAAACGACATCGAAATTTACGACGCAAGTAAGAAAGACTGGCATCTTGTTTACGAACTAAGCACGTGCCGGGTTGAAGCTGACAAATTTTACAATGCGCTTTGGGCAGCACGCTAGGTCAATACAGCGTCAAAATCAGTCGAATAAAGAAGGGTTTTGACAGCAGTTAGGTTGCTTCCAAGTCAAAACGAGGTGGGCTGGTGGAATAAAGAAATTCGCTATCTGTTAGAAGATATCCGTACATTAGGATGACGTACATGAATGACTAAACCGGACATTTCCGCTATTTAAATACTTTTTAACGTTTTTTTTTGCGTCTCATCTCGATAAAGATGATGCAATTGTTTTTTTTTTTCTTCAAAATAAAATCGAGTCTTTCATCAGAACAAGAAAAACGCAGTCGATCGCTGAGTGTTTCTGCCCCATTGCGGGGTGAATAGGAACATGTAACGTTTTTTTTTTGTTTTCAATAAAAGAATGAATTATTTTCATTCTTCAAAATGGTATTCACACCCTTGATAGAGGAAGGCTATACCCGTGTTTTAAAGCTTTTGTATTCTTTCTAGACGTTACCCGATTTTTTTGTACACTGCAAGAAATAACGGAAACTGTATCTATTCACCCCGTTTTACGGTAGTTGTCGAACATTTTGTCCCCTTGATGCAAGAACTAGATAATTCGAAATTTTTTGATTTTGAGTTAAGTATGCCATCATATTTATAGCGTCGAGCTCTATAATATATTCGAAACTCGTTGAAACACGATAACGTAGATCAAGTGTGTTTTGTGCTAAAACTAGATAACTCGGCTCTTCGTTGATTTTTTCGTCGCTATAACAGAATATCTCGTCTGCAAACACTTTCGAAAATCTAAAATGCATGCAACAAGAAGATAACTCTTAAATCTTTTTATTTCAATTTATCGCAGAATGATAAAACCAACGGCAAAAACATCATCTGTGAAGAAAATGAAGATTTTTAGAACAAAAAACGAATATATTGTATAATTTCTATTGTTAACACGTGGCATGGTTTTTTATACCAACACAAAAGCAATAGAGACTATTTGGGTAAATAAAACGAATTAAAATGCTTTAATTTTGCATTACTAAACTTTTTTCCTGCTAATCCTAGTAAAAAACACATGGTTTTGCATGTTATAACTAGATAACACGGGCGAAACTTGAAACACCGGAGCCATTGTCAGTGTAAAACATATTTTTGATCATAAATACTGTTTTCTACATAGCATTTTTACACAGTTTCTCAAAAAACGAGTCGTGATCAAAAAAACCAATGGCATAAAATAGCATCTTTTGCCCCTGGAAGCATCTATACAAAGTTCCAACCAAATAAAAAATGACATTCGAAAACTTGGATATGTATTGTGGAATTGCTTAGCGAAGCAACAACAAATCCAAACAAAGATTGTTGGTGTTGGTATGAAAATTAATCAATATAAACTCACGCGATTGTCAGCTACTCCCAAACAGAGATGTCCCATCTGCAGAATATCATAATAAATAGCAAAACACCCGACTCCTTCTAAAGAACAGCTGTGCCCATGTTCATTGCAGCAAACTGTTCCTGTTTTCCCCTTTCTCTATGTCTTCGCTACAAAATTATGGTCGAAGAAATCTGGCTTTAAGTCTTTTATTTACATTGAATAAATAACCTTGCATTGGTTATGCTACTTATAAACCTAAAATTGGGGTCGGTCACTATGCTTCTAATACATGGTTTAAATATGCAATATAACATATAGCTAGCTTCAAAATTTCAATTTTTGATAGTTTTTTATCGGGTGGTAACGTTGGCAATAGCTTCCGAAGCTCAGTGAATGCTACATTGAATGCTTCAACTCGTATTCGTTCACCTAAATGTCGAAAAAAAAAGAATGCTTTATTTTGAGTAGGTAATGATAAATAAAAAATACTCACGTGTAGCATGAGCAGTGCGATACTTCAAGGTTGCTCGACGTCTTCTTCTGCGTTCTTCTCTTGATAGTCCAGCCATTTCAGACTGTATTGTATCATGTTTTCGTTTACCACTGCCAATAGGACTAACAGAGCCTACAGTGTTTCGCGTTTCATATGGTAGACCTGCCAATGAGTCCCTTCCGATGGCCACCATTGGTGAAGAGGCCATCAATTGTTCAATGCCATATACCATCTGCAAACGAAAACTCATTTTTTAGAACTTTTGATTCATAACTTGCTTTGCTAAAATTTTTTTCTAAATAGAATCAAAGGCCAGCCTTAAGCAAGGGTTCATTTCCAATTTCTATTGAAATTTATAATGGTTCTCATAATTATGCAACTCGAAAAAATGCTATATAGAGGAACTGCTCCATTATTCATCTCAACAGCCAGCTGCACCTGTATTCATCTTATTCATCTTATTTCTCTCATTTATCCAATTTACCGTCAAATTTCTACAAGTGTTTGAAAGTAAATCTATTTGCTTCTCGATTTTGTCAGATTGAAAGTTGTACGTTGAAAATATGGTAAAATTTGACGATAAATTGATCCAATAGGCGTGATGAGATGAATATAGGTACTGAGATGAATATAGGAGCGGTTACCCTACCGTACTTCATTAAATTTCGAACACTTAAGCTGTTATGTAAATTCTTGCTCCAAAACATCAACGAAAAATGAATTTTCTCATCGATCTTAAAGGTTTAGCCTTTTTGATATTTTAATTTTGTTTGATTTTGGTATATAATAAACATACTTTTTATAACACTAGCTAGCAACAATTCGATTTTTACTCTATATTGTTCGAAAATCGAATCAAAATGGTACATGTTAGCTGAACCGGCCATTCCGTACTACCACAAATTGAAGTAAATGTTGCATTCTTAGTTTTAGTTGAACTGAGAGAGATTTTGCTTGAAAGTGAAAAAAATCTGAAGATATGTTCTAGCATTGATTTGTTTTGGTTCTATTTAATCTAACCATTGAGAAATAAAGAGTTTTTGCCTTTCTCCTAGAAAGGTATAGCAATCACTGGAAAAACCAAAGGTATAAAAGTGGTCCCAATGGCCGAATGTCATATACCACTCGACCCCTTTCGACGAACTGAGAATTTTCTGTATGTATGTATGTGTGTATGTGTGTGTGTGTGTGTATGTGCAACTTTTTTTTTCTCACTCACTTTTCTCAGAGATGGCTGAACCGATTTTCATAAAATTAATTGCAAATGAAAGATCTAGTTGCGCCATAGTTTGCTATTGAATTTCATTGTAATCGGATTTTTAGTTTAGAGGTTATGTATCAAAATGTAAAAATCACGAAACATCAATATCTCAGAAACCACACAACCGAATTCAATAAAACTGGTTTCAAATGATCGGGCTGTCCCCAAAACTATCAACTTTCAAATTTCGTTATGATTGAACATATGGTTCAAAGGTTATGTAAAGAAAAGTTACCCTGAGGTTGTTTAAACTCACTCATTTTTCTCAGAGATGGCTGAACCGATTTTCACAAAATTGGTGTCAAATGAAAGGTCTAGTTGCCCCATAGGTTGCTATTGAATTTCATTGCAATCGGATTGTAACTTTGTCCGTTGTTCATAAAAGTGTGAAATCACATAATGAAAGTAAACATATTGACTTTCTCCTAACGATCACTGGCTAATTAAAAGGTAGAAAAGTGATCCAAATGGCTGAATGTCATATACTACTCGACTCAGTTCGGTGAATCGAGCATTTTCTGCATGTATGCATGTATAGGTGTATATGTTTGTGTGTGGGTGTGTACGTGTTCATGTGCACCTTTTTTTCGCACTCACTTTTCTCAGAGATGGTCTGACCGATTCTTTCTATCTTGGTGTCAAATGAAGGGTCTATTTGCCGCTTAGGTTGCTATAGAATTTGATTATAATCGAACTTTTAGTTTTGGCGCTGCGTCAGAATGTCAAAATCGCTCTTATATCTCAGAAGCTATGAACATAGTTGAATTCAAATTAATGGGCTTTTAAACCCTTAAACAATGAATAACATAATGTTTAAACATGTGGTTTGAAAGTTATAGAAAGTAATGTAACCCGCAGACTGTTTAAAGTATAGTTACGATCAAAATATGTGGTCTCAACATCATTTAAATTTGATATTGTACTATTTCAATGTTTGCGCCCTTGCTCAGGATTGAAGTTGAAATAAAAAGTCATTTCTATCATTTCACTTTTTGCCTTTCTCCTAGAAAGGTATAGCAATCACTGCAAAAACTAAATGAATAAAAGTGCTCAAAAGGGCCGAATGTCGTATATCATTCGACTCAGTTCGACGAGCTGAGCATTTTCTGTATATATATGCTGTTCAAAAGTTTTGGAAAGTAAAGAAATTCAAAGACTATTCAACACTATACCTGCTTTGTTTAATATATATGGCCTCAACATGATTCAAATGTGGTATCGTACTATTTGAACGTTCCCGGTATCGCTCGTGATGAAATTGTTCGAAATTAAAAGTCATTCCTTTCATTTCGCTATTTCTTAAGCACTAACATTACGTCGAATTTCATATTTTGTACTTCTATTACAACGTCAATATTTTAGAACCCAAAGAGTAAATATACCTTTTTTGGATTTAAGCATTCATGTAAATCTATTTTTACAAATAATAAGTTTGAATGAGAAAGGCTGAGTCTGACCGCTAGGTGGATTAATTTAGGTTTTTTTATTTTCTTTGATATTTCAATGCATCTTCTGACCGTTGTCAAATATTTTGGCTTTATACCTAAAAAACTCACATTCCGATCCGGAACTCGACCTTCTGTTCTTTATACACAGACTTCGCAGCCAACTATTACAGTGATAGGCATAAATAAAAGCCCACCTTGAGTATTTAGAAACATTTCTCGATTTCTGGTCTTTTATATAAAAATCTGCAGCCGTTATTCCACACTACTGTTTGTTATTTGACACTTTTTCAGATAATTAACGAGTTTTGTCATTTTTGTTGGATTTTGTTTACTCCATTGCATGACTTCTTGAATGTGTGCAAAAATGCGATGACAAAAATAAAAGCCCACTCCCAAAATATTATATGGAAATCTTTGGAAACCTTTGAGTAACTCGTCGTTTTCACATGTTATGACAGCTAGGGCTGTGACGTATTATTTACAATCACTCAGTGGTCCAGTTGACGCGATATAAACAAAGTGTTGTTCACATTGGCACATAAAAGTCGTTTTTTGTTGTTTGCACAAAGAGTTTTCATCAAAATTAAAATGGGTGGGAAAAAAATCAGCATGCAAGTCCAAAATCTAGTAGATCACGTCATTTCGCAGCGGAAGATTGCAGAGAAGTTTGGAATAAGCCGGGGAGCAGTCTGTAAAATTGTGCAGAAGCATAATACTTACGGTTCGCTTGCTGACAGATCCCGAAGAGGCCGTCGTCGGAAGACCGATAGCTGGACGGATCAACGAATCGTCCGGGAAGTGAAAAAATCTCCAAAACTATCGGTCAAAGTGATTCAGGAAAACCTCTCGTTGGCGGTTTCGGCTAGAACCATACGCCGCAGATTAGTTGAGCATGGACTCAAGAGCAGATTGCATCGTTGGATACATCGTGCACTGCATGCATTGCACGCATTTAAACTCAATCGATCAGAGTGTGCGGTGCAAAAAAACTCAAACTATCGAGAGGAAGCAGATTCAAGATGGATTCAAATCTGGAAAAGTGTTACTCAGTTCAACTTTGCACGAGTTCATGCCATCACTGTTCAAAACTCTGGATATCCAAGCATAATTGCGAGTAACCAGATTGTTCATAGCCTTCGATTTCGCTTTCATTGGTCTAGCCGGAAACTGATCACTTTCTCGCTGGGAGTATCGCCGGGACAATACGTACGGAGAAAGCCAATGTGGTTCAGGGCATTTAATTTAACTCCCTCTGATCTAGTCCCTGAATGTCTGAATTCATGTATCGCATGATGGGTTTGATTCGTTTTATAGGTTTAGACCCATGAATACTGGAGTTTGTTTTTTGATATCTCTGGATATGGTATTCACAAATAATTCAAAAGATTTCAATAAGACCAGAACTCCTTTCATTTGTCGTCGGGTTGATTAATGCAGTGATGTGAACTAGACCTTCTATTCATTATACCAATAAACGGTGGCTAACAAATTTATCCACAATAAAACACATATACACAATACCCTTCCTTTGCAAGAAGGGTAAAAAGAGTTGGACTCAATATGATAAACAATTTTTTTGATTCGTTTTAAACGGAAATTATGGCCCAAAAACAAAAAACTATATTTTTTTGTTTTTACTTCTGGAACAAACACATATTCACTATGCTACAGCGATTTAGAACTTCTGAAGTGACCTAGTGTAGGTTGTAGGTCTTGCTGAGTGTAACATTCGCTCATACTAGAAATTTTCCAAACACCCCCAAAATACGTTTTTTTTGGACCAGCGCATATATTTTTTTTAACTGAGTCATTTATCAACCGATTTTCAATATTTTAGCGGTGTTAGAAAGGGGACAAATAGATCTTTCAAAATACATACACTGCCGGTAACCGCAAGTCAGTCCCATCTGTAGTTTTCTCAATTTTGAGTTAGCATCGTATTTTGGCCTAGCTTTGAGTATATTTTCAGATGTACCGATAAAAAATAGTGGCTTGTTCAACAAAAGTAGAAATCAATACCAAGTCGAATTGTCACATTAGGCAAAGTAACCGCAAATCAGTCCCAGAAGAAAAATAACCGGAAGTCAGTCCCGATTTACAAAAAAAAACATGCATAATACAACAGTAAAATGCATGGGGAGTAAAAAAGAGTTCGATACGACCGTTTAGATGAAAATAAGTTATCTAGTAATAATTATCAATTGTTGGGATTATTGTTTAGTTTGAATTGATGATGAATTTATGTGGAGCAATTTTCTGCTAATACGAATTCAAGTCATTTTTTTTCTTGGTTCGCTTCTTCGTGGATCTATCCGCAAAATCTTGAGTATCGAAAAAACTTCCATCAGAATCCAGGGAATCGTTCCAAGAAATCTCCAAAGGTGATGCTCGAACCTCAAATGGATTTGGATTATCTTGACATTTGTTGTCGGATGAACCAACTGCAGTCCCGGCTTCAGTTTCTTTATCCGAGTCCTCACCGGATAAGCTTTAATCGGTTTCGTACATCATGAGATTTTCCAACGTCGACATTTCTTAAAAGGTTCTCATGGACATACACTTCCTAACAGCGAAGGATTGACAGTTTTCCACGGCAACGTATAACAACACGTCAACACGCACTATAGTTTCAGCATGGCAATGTGACTGACTTGCGCTTATTATTCTCTTCGGTGTAGAATGTAACGGCAAGTCAGTCACACTCAAGGTTTTTATCATAAAATCAATTATTTCAATGGTTTTTAAAACGTAATTAGTGCATGCAATGCAAACTATATTTTAGCTTGAATATTGTCAAAATAATTCATCTTAAATAAGTGATAACTAAGCGTGAATGAAATATCTTTCGAAGCTGTTTTCTCGTTTTAACATTTTTACAGATGGGACTGACTTGCGGTTACCGGCAGTACAGTTTTGTACTAATATCAATAAAACACGTTGAGCTATTTGTGTTTAAATATAATTTTCTAGACTTTTTCACGTATTTTTTCAACTTGATTTGAAATTTGCCGTCTGTTATTGTAAGAAAAATATCACAAATACACAAGAATTTTGAAAGTATATTTAATGATGAATCAAATGAACGTAGTTTTGTGGAAATCGGTTGATATTTGGCTGAGTTATATTTTTTACGAAAATCAGAATTTCTGGCTTCTATCGCACAATTGTTTTACGGTGCTGCAAATGATAAAAAAATGCAAGAACTTCTGATGTAACCTATTGTAAGTTGTAACTTTAGTCAAGTGTTACTTGCGCGTTTTCTTGAAGTTTTTCAAATACCCCAAAAATTATAACAATAACAATATCGCACGCTAGCCTGGAAGGCTTATGCGATCTTGATCAACTAGATTTGTTGAGGGAATTCGTTAAACTTCCAGCTCGAAAAAATCCTCGACCTGATCGGAAATCGAATTCGACATCACAACCGTGTGGGAGAGTTAGCCGACCGACATCGCGAACCACCACGGGGACCACAAATTATAAGTTATGGTCAAAACCCACATTGAAAAAATAACCGAATAAAACATAAAAATGTGAGTTAAGGACTATAAACTAGGTTTTGACTGTAACTTAAAATATTTGGGGTAATTGAAAAACTTCAAGTATACTTTTGACTAAAGTTACAACTCACACTTAGTCACATCAGAAGTTCTTGCATTTTGAAGTAGAATACTTCTCTCAGGAAGTTCGGCTACATAGGGATGTGAAATGAAAATCTAAAACCGAAAAAAGTGAAAAATATGTCCAATTTCAAATGCTAATAAATCGGTTAGTATTCGATGGATTTCCTTCGTTCTTGCAGCAATAGATTGGAAAATCTTCTAAGATTCCTCCCAAATGCAGATAATTGTAATTTTATTTTTCAAACTATTGAACCATTGAAAATAGTCAAGCCTTGTCAAAACGAAAACTTCTGCCTCTGATTGGTCGTTATATGATTGCTTCCCAAGCACGGTCGACAGAATCATAGACCTTGCCATTTGAAATGTGCTATTTGGCCTATATAAGAGCCTGTTTCACCCGAAGCCGCTCATTATAATTCTAGACTGCAACAACAGCAGTCCTCCCTTAGCAGCAGCAGTAGCAGTGCAGTGGATATAGCAGCAGTAGCAGTGCAGCGGATAACGACCACAGCTGTGGTATGGCAACGGATAGCGGAGCGCGTCTGAGCATCGATAGTAAGACCAGGTGATGCAGGGCAGCGGATACCAATGGCAACGGAAGTGTCCACTACTGTGGCAACGGGGATAGAGCAGCGGTTGACGTTGGTCTCAGCATCAATATAAGCAGGGCCAGCTAATGCAGTGTGGCATTTTAGTGAAATGCTGTCTCTAAGCGATAGCAAGCACACTAGCAAATGCATCCAATGAAAAGAACGTGCTGGAAAACTTTTCAGTGTTTATTTCCCCCAAGTAATACTTTATTCGCACTTCCAGTGATAACGCAAAGATGTGATCGGCATCTTATGAAACATTGAATTAAACAACAAATTGTCCTTTTCAGGATGAAATAAAAACCTAATTGAAGAGTTAATATTTTCTCTTGAATCAATTTACACTTTCAAGAAATTTGGAACAGATATATATTTGGCTTCATCTCCGTGTCTCAGAACGTACTGAATTATCTTTTCCTTCAGTCATGAGCACAACATCCGAAAACCTTTCATTATCAGCATAAAAAATAATTTTTCGCATAATTAAAATTCAAAAATTATCAAGTCCAAAATATGACAAGCAACTATATTATTGAGAATGGTCAATCCTTGTTGAAGCGCAAAATTCGACTCATCTGATTAGTTGTTGATATGATTGCTTCCCAAGCACGGTCGACAGAATCATAGACCTTGTCATTTTAAATTTGCTATTTGTCTGTATATCGACTGAAATGATATAGGTTTTTCATCCCTATACAAGAGCCTGTTTCAGCCGAAGCCGCTCATAATAGTTCTAGACAGCGACAACAGCGGTCGTCCTCCCTTAGCAGCAGCACTAGCAGTGCAGTGGATACCAGCGATGGCGGAAAGCGGCCACAGCTGTGGCGTAGCAATTGATAGCGCACTAGTTGCAGCGGATCCCGGCAACGATAGCAGCTGGGCCAGCTGATGCAGGGACAGTGGATACCAATGGCAGCGTATAGCGGCCACAACTGTGGCATGGCTATGGTTAGCGCACTACTTGCAACGGATCTTAGCATCGATAGCGGCTGATGCAGTGAGGCACTTTACTGCCGCTCATGGCAGTCCGTCCCAATTGCATTTTTATCAATTTTGAGTTTATTTATGGAATCAATTCCTTTTTATATCTACTTTCGATAAAACAAATATTTTTGAATACTTCGTTCTGAGGAACTATGAAAAAAATAGCAAGTCGGTTTGTCCCATAGCAAAAGTGATCGCAAGTTGGTCCCATTGAAAAAATCTTCGCAATTTAACCCCGCAGCCAATGATGATTATGTTAAATGTGATATTTACCACAGTTTATGGTCTTCAGGTTTAGAATTGGATGTGAATGGACCAAGTGATATTCGATAGGAGGTTTGATTGTATTTTACGCGTTCTACATCGTGTGGCTCTAGCTGATAGTACAATGTTTTCTTCAAGACAAAGTTTCCACCAGTAACTTCTTTTAGCTTTTGTTTACTGACTGTGAACGCTTTAGATGTGTCTTGTATTGTTAGTTAAAGCGTTCTTCAGTACATACTACTTTTCGTATTTTATGTAAAGACGTGGTTAAGAATTGTTCAATCATTGTCGTGAATTTCGTTTTGATGAATTTGTCAGTCATATCAAATACTTCGGTACGATACTCAACTGTTTTTAACGGAGCAAACATTTTCCTACCCTATAGATGTTCTTTCATATTTGCTTCTACTGCTACGTGGAAGCTGTCCGCCGTGACGAACGTGTGACCGCTCCTAGGAAAACTTAGAACAAGTTCCTACACCTGAACTGATTTTGAATTTAACAGTAGTATCAAATGTAAAAACAAAATCTAATTTTAATTTGAGCGGCGCAGTTGGTATATTGTCTTATGCTTCTCACAAAAAACTTGTTTAATGAAGCGCAAGTGAAGGTAATTTATGAATTGACCAGCGATGGATTCATTCCAAACGCAAGCTATAGCACCGCCATCGATTTGCAGTAGTTTGTTTTTCATCACCGGTCGTAGCTGGCTATGGGACTGACTTGCTATCATTCTAGCTACGTACCGTAAAAGTAATCGCATGTGAGTCCCAGCTTATGATTTTCAACAAATTTTAATCAAGTTTCGGTGTTTATACAAATTTTATGATGCAAAAGTGTTAGATTGTCATTGCAGTACTAAATTCTGTTGATGGTGTTGATTGAAAAAGCATTCAAGTGAAAAATTTCAGTTTAGGCAGTTTAGTGAAATGCAATCTCCGTGCGATAGCGGGTACTAGTAAATGCATTCAATGAAAAGTTGACTCATTTTGACAACACATGAGCTGTCTAGTTCTGAGTGTTAAATCAGCTTTCCACTGTTTATTTTATCACAAGGAATACTTTATTCGCACTGTCAGTGATAACGCCAAGATGTGAACGGTATCTTATCCGATATTGAATTGAACAACAAATTAAAATATGACTGACACGCAAGCAGCCGGGTTTTCTTGTAAAAGTATTCTACTTCATCCTTGCGGTCGTGGCTTTGCACACAACCCTCCTGTGATTTTTTTCATTTGTAGCACAGTGTAGTTATATATTCGAGGTTTATACTACAAAATTTCCGGGACTGAACTTGGGTTTTATTTTATTTTAAGCAAATCATGTGGGTACCTATCGTTCTATCTAATGCCCACAACAACTTTTTTGTGCCTTTCTACATTTGATCACCTTTCAGCACAGTAGCTGTAATACCAGCTGATGCAATTGCTGATGATGCAGAGCAAATTGATGCTGATATCTAAAGTATCAAATTTGGAACTGGAGAATCCTACAACTGCATACAACAAACAAATTCCATATGTTTTCATATGTTTTCATATGTTCCATCATTTATGGCCTTCATCAAGGTGTCATACACATAGGTATCTTTACTGGTGTTTCATTTGATACTAAGACATTCGTATGTACTATGGTTCAAACAAGGCCGTCCTAATGACAACTTAATGTGGAACGGGACGGAATACAAGCATGATTGTTGACAGTACATGGCTGCCAGATTATCAAGTTTTCGCTGATGCCATATAATTCAACAGAATCGCCAATTCTACATTGTTAAATGTTTATAACAATATGAACTTTTGGGCGGCATTTTTTGTCAGATATTCGTTTATTTTAGATTGTTTAAATGTAAAACAAAAGAAAAAACTCCAGAAAATAACTTCTGTTGGAATTTTAAGGAAAGTATTTTTCTCACTGGTCAAGGAAGGTAACATATATTGCAGATAAGTTTACCAGTGAATATCGTTCAATGTAGATATCTCAACAAACAAACGAATAAACAAAAAATGCTAAGTTATTTGTTATAGTAGTGATATCCTGTAGAGCAATTTTTATTGGTTGTAGCACAAAGATGTACATTGCACATAGCACATTTAATTTATCCTATTTTCTCAATTGTTCAATTTTTTTCAACTCTCCCTATGACATAACTATGTGCAGCACAAGTTTTATTATGGCACATTCTTTTAAATATCTAAAAATGCAGCTCTGTCTGTCTGTCTGAGCCTTACAGGCTTAGAAACAACTGCAATTCGGCGCAAAAATGTGTATGTAAAAGTTTTGAAGGTCGGTAAAGGTGAACTGAAAGGGAGGGCTCCTACGCAAATAACCTTTCGCTGAGGAGCTCCCTTTCCTAAACAAATGAAACACATATTTCTGCATAACTCGAAAACTTGTCAACCAAATTTGGCATGCGGAGGCTTTTTGGGGAAATAAATGTTTCTATGGTGGTTGGACACCTCGCTCTCCTCTGGAAAGGAGGGCTACCGTTTTAAAATTTTTAAAGTCCAAGATGACGACTTCCGAGACCATTTTCTAAGATGGTGAATTCCGGTCTCTGGGAAACAGCCGAAAACACCCTTATATCATCCAACATAGGTATTTCCGGAACCAGAAGTACCAGTTGATTTTTTTGTTTGATTGAATTCACTCATGCATTATTTCTGCCGCTTAATATCGACGAAAGAATGTTATTCCGAATATCGTTCAGAATCATGTGAATCCTATTTGAGAGCACTTGTAATACTGACAGCGAAAAACAACGATGTCGACGATTTGACTTCTATCTTTTGAAACGAAATTCTTGAAAATCTACATAATCAACAACAATAACATGCTACGAAACGTGAACCAACCAAAATTGTGTAATGAGACAAGATTTGACGTAAAGCATCTAAAAACCACTATATTACAAACAACAAGACTTTAAGGCGGGGTCAAGTATGAGGATGTTCTCATTCCGATAAATCCAATCTTTTCAAACTTAAGTTTAAACATATCTAATATTCGATTTGTCATGCGCTAATTAGAAATAGGAAAACTATCAGTAACTGCTGATGCTAGTTATCAGTAAGAAAAAAATCACAGGAGGGTTGTGTGCAAAGCCACGACCGCAAGGTTAAAGTAGAATACTTTTACAAGAAGGATAACCCGGCTGCTTGCGTGTCAGTCATTTTTTCTAGCAAATAAACGAACGAGAATTTTTCGAACGTTGTGGAATGACATAACTGGAAAAATAGGTGTGACTTAATTATTTCCAGTTATACCATTTTTTTCCCTGTTCCTGTCCACTGCGACCAGAGGTTTGATCTTTTGTGGCGGGCCCCTGGTTATACCATTCTTCAACGTTCGAAAAAATTTATTTCGTATGTCGTAATACTAATGTACGAAAAATACATCTCATTCATTCTGGCCCCGCCTTTTTTTCAGTTCCTACAGATTTTCTCAGTTTCGTAACACGGATATACAAAAACGATTTCTTGTGGACATTCTGTCGAGCCGGACCGATAGAGCTCTCATTAGGGCAACAAAATAACATGTATTGTGTCGTGTTGCGCGGCTTGGAAGAAAAAAATGTTCCCGTCCCCGTGTCGCATGGAAGCAGATTGTTGCGTGTTTGATATTGCCAATGGTAGACATGAGTATGAAGGTCGAAATTCTGCTGTGATGGTAAACTATAACCGTCTTCTTCAAGATGTTACATCCTTGTTAATGAAGTGTTGTGAATTTTCTGAAACAGACTCCGCATCGTGAGCAGAACGTGCCGAACTTTTCTGTTTGAAATCGGATTTGTTTCGTATATACCGCTTGTTAAGCACAGTATCAACAAATCGTAATAAATATCACACTGCTGTGCATTTGCAGCAGCATCAAACCTTAGTTGCAGTTTATTAATAACCATTCATTATGCTCTTCCAAATACATTTAGTAGCCTTGAAAAAGGCCGATTGCTGCAACTGAAATTTTCTTTCAATTATTGCATAAATGCTTCATGGTCAGATATACCCGCTGCAACTGCTGGGCTATCCGTAGCCATGCCACAGTTGTGGCCGCTATACGCTGCCATTGGTAGTGCTGCCTTGCATCAGCTGGCCCAGCTGCTATCGATGCTGAGATCCGCTGCAACTAGTGCGCTATCCATTGCTATGCCACTGCTGTGGCCGCTATCCGCTATCGCTGGTATCCACTGCACTGCTACTGCTGATGCTAAGGGATGACTGCTGTTGTCGCTGTCTAGAACCATTATGAGCGGCTTCTTTTTTATGCTTGTATTACATTTATTTATATTTTTATATGGTTACATATGGTTTACATAATAATTGTTTAGCCTTTTAAGCTCTGCATCTTTGTTTTGAGGTTTGCTGATTACTTAATTCTATAGATTTACATTATTTGTGTAGAATTTCATAGTTCATCCTTTATAGGACTTGTTTTTGGTTGAAAATAAATTTTGATAACTTACTTAGGGGCCGTTCAATAATTACGTAAGCAAATCAAAAAATCTTACGATGTATTACAAGGGGGGGGGGTATAAAAAGTGGAAAAATATGCTTACGTAATTATTTAACGGCCCCTCAGTTACGAATAACTAACTTAAAACTAACTTAAAACTAATGATCTGGTGAGGCAACCTGGTGCAGGACTCTCTGAACCTAGTCAACGATTTTGTTCTCCGTTCCTCCAGCACCTGAAGACCAGCCAAGCGATGGATCTCAGAGTTTCGTGTCCTCGGAGGGGTGTTTAGGATCATACGTAATATTTTATTCTAAACAATCTGAAGTTTAAGATGGTGGGTTTTAGCGCAGCCCTCCCAGAAAGGCAAAGCGTACTCTATGACCGGTAAAATAATTTGCTTGTGAACGGCAAGCTTGTTGGTAGGGAAAGAGTGGATTTCCTTTTAATGCGAGGATAGAGGGATTTGGTTAGTATGTTGCACTTAGTAACAGTTTTCTCTACGTGTAAACGAAATAGAAGCTTTTGGTCAAGGGAGAGACGAAGATAGACAACCTCACTCGATCATTCGATGGGAGTCTTATCGAGATGGATTCTCACATTCGCAGGTGGAACAAGTCGAGTTGATTTTGAATGCGGGAATATAATAGCCTGAGTCTTAGCTGCATTGACGCAGATCTTCCAGCTGTTGAAATAGTTGACAAAACATCCAGACCCTCTTGTAGTCTACGCGTCAAAACTCTAATCACTCGACCTTTGTAGATAATGGCAGTGTCGTTTGCAAACATAGACAGGATGCCACCGCTCGGAAGGGGAGGAGCATCTGAGGTAAATATGTTGAACAGAATGGGAACAAGAAGGCTACCCTGTGGAACCCCAGCATCTACGTTAAACGTATCAGAGGGAACGTTGTTGAGGAAGACCTGGAATGATCTATTCGACATATAATTTTTGATGATCTTCACAAGAAAGATCGGAAATTAGCGGCTTCGGCTGAAACAGGCTCTTATATGTATAGGCCAAATAGCATATTTCAAATTGCAAGGTATATGTTTCTGTCGACCGTGCTTGGAAAGCAATTATATAACGACCAATCAGAGGTTGAATTTTTCGTTTTGACAAGGCTTGACTGTTTTCAATGGTTCAATAGTTTGAATAATAAAATTACAATTATCTTCATTTGGGAAGAATCTTAGAAGATTTTCCAATCTATTGCTGCAAGAACGAAAGAAATCCATCGAATCTTAACCGATTTATTAGCATTTGAAATTGGACATATATTCCACTTTTTTGGTTTTAGATTTTCATTTCACATCCCTATGTAGCCGAACTTCCTGAAAAAAGTATTCTACTTCAAAAAAAGTTAAAAATTACAGATAGTTATCGGTAAGAATTTTTAATGATAGTTCCCATCACTAATGCGTTTGCAGACTATAAAAAATAGCAAGGTCAACCTTTGAAAGTATGTGGAGTGAATGAAAGTATGTTTGAAATTAACTAAATAAAGGAAGAAAAGATGAACGTTTATCATGAAAATTCCATTTAGATTTTCTTATTGTAACATTAACCTAGAGCCGGCACTCTTATTATGTTTTTTTTT
Organism: Wyeomyia smithii; assembly: GCF_029784165.1. Classification (NCBI taxonomy): domain Eukaryota; kingdom Metazoa; phylum Arthropoda; class Insecta; order Diptera; family Culicidae; genus Wyeomyia; species Wyeomyia smithii. Next base: position 165,444,675 of record NC_073695.1, on the reverse strand, counting down.
TCGTAAACGATATATAGTTTATATCGAAAAATATAGTTTACCCTCATACTAAAGAGAACACCGGCGATTTTTGTTTTTATACAAACGGTGACATATCAGCACTATTACATACATTATAAATTTTATTTCAATAATAAATTGTAATTGCTTTCGCAGTTAAGTGAATATAATTGTAGGAAAATTGTAAACCTACTTGTCAAGCAAAAAAGAACACTGGCGATAATTTTTTTATTTAAACGGAACGGAAATCCTTTTCTTCATTTCGACTATACTCAAGCCTAAAACAAAATTGCTTGAGGAACTATCATAAAGTTGTTTACAAATTTTGGGCTGACTCATTCTGAACCATATTTTTGGAATTCTTCTTTTTCAAATCGGTTTTTATATGTTTGTTGTAATGAAATTTTCTATACTGAAGGATATAACCTAGAAGAATCCACTGGCTTCGGTGTTATATTTAAATATCTTACTACCTCTTTAAAACTCAACTGCTTCAACAAATTAGGTTTTAAATGAACGAGCTACATAAAAAAACTTTTGACTTTTGAATTTTATAAAGATTGGACATGTGGTTTGAAAGTTATGGATAGAAACGTGTTCTGGAGACTATTTTATCTCACTTTTGTTTCTCAGAGATGGCTGGTCCGATTTTAAAATCAGTATTTTATGGAAGGTCTAGTTGACTTATTAGATCTATTGATTTTTTTTGCAATTACTTTTACTTTGCCTGTTATGTTTAAAAATGTAAATTCCAGCTATGAAAAGAATCAAATTCCGAAGATTACTTAAATTTATTCACTTTTCTCAGAGATGGCTGAACCGATTTTTACAAAACTCCTGTCGAAAGAAAGGTCTAGCTGTCTCATAACACCCTATTGAATTTTACTGTAATCGGACTGTAACTTCGTCTGTAATTTATCAAAATGTGAAAATCACGAAACTTCATTATCTCAGAAACAACACAACCGATTTGAACAATACTGATATCAGATTAACGGGTTAGTTAAGGGTTAACTGATGAATTATTAAGATTGAACCTGTGGTTCAAAAGTTGTGAAAAGAAAGTCATTTTTGAAATACAGTCAAACCGGTTTTTGTGCTAGGGATAGGGACCGCACAACATAAATCGCATAAAAAATCATTTGAAACTTCACGTGTAGCTATAAAACAATGTTTCCACAACATTATTGAAAAAATCTCTTTTTATGCGGTGGATAGGGACCGCATAAAAAAATCTCAGTTAAAAATAATTCTAAACTTGTTTATTTTTATTAAGGAATCACCTAGTAGAACATGTTTGAACATCGGGTTGACAAAAATAACTTTTTAGGCATGCTAATCTTTCCAACCGCTATCCTTCGTAGGCTAGCAATACCTGACTTTTTCTACGTAAAACTGGCTCAAATAGTAATTGGCTGGCGCAATTCTTCTGTAATGCGAAAAAACCATTACAAGGATCGGAAAAACTAAATGGCTGGAAATCTTGCGGAATGTGGTCCTTTTTCATAGATGGCACAAAAAATCGCAAAAAAACAGTCGTACAAATAAAAAAACCGCATATGAAAAGTCGCACAGAAAAAATTCGCACAAAAACAGGTTTGACTATAGAAAAAAAAAATCCTACTAAAAATAATCGAATCTAAAATGAAATTTTATCGAATCATATATAATGGAGTCTATATAAAAAAAATGTTTTTTTCCTCACTGCGACCAGAATCGTAGATCTATTGTGAGATATGCCCGGGTGTCTGCTGTATCCCGCACTTTTATTATTAGCAGTACCGCTATTGAGAAGTGGCATGCTTATTATTATTGTTTATCATATCATGTTTATCATTTATCATTATGTGTAATGAGATGCTCTTTCTTTTACACGCTTACTATTCTACTTATACCGATGCTCGTTCCTCTTGTTCAATATCACCAATTATAATTCCCTGGAGAAGTTTTGTCGTGCGTCCTCTTCTGGTCAGTTTTATTAATAAGAGGGACACTTATGTTTTTTTTGTTGAGAGGAAGTCACGCAAAATTGTTATAGATTTCAGTGGTGACCCTGAGAATGAACCCATACTTAAAAAGTCCAGTTTTGACATGGAATGGCCCGATTCTACTAAGATTCGAACCCACGACCATGCTTGACAAAGCGGACTCTGTCACCTTGCGGCTACGCAGCTCCCCTCCTAAATAAATTTATTTAGAGTGATAAACAAATCCAGCAAATATTATCAAGGTGTATTTTTTCTGAAAATTGAAGCATTCGTATAAATCTATTTAAACAAATAATAAGTTTGAATGAGAAAGGCTGGGTCTCACCGCTAGGTGGATCAATTCGTTTTTTATTACGCGATGTTCGGAAATTACGCGTTTTTTACGCTGATTTCGGAATTTATGTCCGATGAGGTTACTTAATCCAATTAGAGAATATTCACTGATTTGGCCTAACTTTTTCATATTTTTCGTTAGTATTCAGCTTGATCAGCATGCAGAAATATAACTGCTATCAATTTTCGACTACTTTGTGATAAGGTCGTATGTCTAAACGTAAACAAAACGAATGAGAGTTTTATCATCTCTCACTCGTTGTGTTTACGTTTAGACATACCTTATCACAAAACACTCCAGAATTTTTTTTCGAAGGAATTTAGCAGAAATGATTTGAAACGTTTAGCAAATGAAGTTTTTCTCGCGGATATAGGAATTTACGCGTTTTTTTTTACTTTCTTTGAATGAAAACATAGCCAAATTACTCCTTCATCCACACAGACGTCATTAAGGCTTTGCGATCGATGAAGACTGCAAAGCACTTCCGGTACCTGGAGTTACCCTAGAGGAGGTCACTTCGTCTTGTTCCATTCCAGACAACGAAACGGATGACTTTTTATTCATGACATTTAAGGTTTATGAATTGCTTATAATGAATTCTATAGGATTTTGTGTCAGAGGGCGCTTAATAATTGGATGTCATTATCTCGGCTAACCCTCCCAGGCTGGGAGTCCCAGCTGGCCTATCAAGCCAGTCGTCGTAGGTTCGAGTCTCGGCTCTGGATAGACTGTTAGTGTCAATTGGATCGTAGCGCTAGCCCCGCAATTGTCCTGTACACTTTACAGTTGACTGCGAAGTTTGTGTATAATGAAGCAGAAGGTCGAGTACCGAATCGGAATGTAGCAGCGAGGCTTTGCTTTGCTATCTTGGCTTCATGCAAAGCGGCTATCATCAACATCAACATATTCATTCGTTCTATAAAAAAAATATAACTTGATGGTACAGAGGCAGGACCAAGTTTTTTCTCGTCTATTAAGAGCCCTATAAAATCCTAAATTTATTGGAAGTCAATTGGTTTAATCTCCGCTTTGCGCATTGCAGTTGTCAAAAACAGTGGTGCTTATTACGGGAGTCACTTCACGGTGGAATTTGTTTCACTCTCACTCTCACTTCACTTTTCGAGACCTATTCCCGGTTCCACCAAAAGTGAAGTGATAAAAATAAGCTGCGTGGAGTGAGATTGCCAGTGAAGTGAAATTGGGAATAGGACAAGTGAAATCTGGGAGTTTTCCAGCTCAAAAATTTCTAAGTCCCGGGAAGTCGATTGAGCTGAAATTTTGTATGAGGACATTTTTCTACAAGAGGAAACTTTTGAGCGTTACCGCTAAACGAAATTCGAAGGTCAATTTTCCCCTTACGTTCCATTGGCCGTAGCTCGAAAATTTGAAAGTTCCAGAGAGCCGATTTTTTTCAAGAAAAAAAAAGAGATTCGCCTTGTTACTGGAAAATAAAACCATATATATTACCGCTGGATCACAAATCAATCGACTTTTAAACTTTCCTATCTTCGTGAAATCATTTCCCGTAATAAGCACCAGAGTCATATCAGTGAAGTGAGAACGGAAAAAGCGACGTTTCGCGTGGAATTATTTCACGACCATTGGTGCTTATTACGGGAGTCACTTCACGGTGAAATCAGAGTGAAGTGAACAAAATCCAATTACGGGACTCACGTAAGTGAGAAAAACGTCGCAAAGTGACATCTCCCGCGGAATCTGGGTTATTATGGGTGTCATATCAGTGAAGTGAGAACGGAAAAAGCGACGTTTCGCGTGGAATTATTTCACGACCATTTTGATCGGTGAAATGATTCCACGTAGATGCCATAAGTCTTAAAGTTGATTGATTTGTGATCTAATGGTAAATATTGGATTTATTCTTCAGTAACGAAACGAATCAGAATTTGATCCGTGCTTTAAAGCGGTAAAATTTTCATTTTTTTGCCCGATTAAAAGAATGCAAACTAGTTCAGGAAATTTTCGATACCGAAAAAAACATGTTTTTTGATGCAGAATGTCTTAGAAATGCAGAACACGTCAAGATCTGGTGTTATCTAAAAAAGAAAAAAAAAAACTTTCTGGGACTTAGAGATTTTTGAGCTGGGAAACAATCTCATTTCACTTGTCCTATTCTCAATTTCACTTCACTGTCAATCTCACTCCACGGAGGTGATTTTTGTCACCTCACTTGAGGTTGAATCGGGAAAAGGTCTAAAAAAGTGAAGTGAGCGTGAGAGTGAAATACATTTCACCGTGAAGTGACTCCCGTAATAAGCACCAGTAAGAAGCTAGGATGTCACTAAAAAATGCTGCATCTGCTTCATGCAGATGCCAGATGATTTGAAAAATGTTTGTAACTTCTCGAAAACATGAAAAAATTGGCTGCGATTTCGAAAAAGTGTCTGCGACTTCGAAAAAGTCACATTATGAGAAAGAAAACTTCGACAAAAATCTGCACACAGATTCTAGAAATCTTTTTTTGCCAACACTACCAATCTACCAGCGTCAGTCAGATTTCCATCTGAATCTCTGCAAAATTTTGTCGTATCACAGGCACCAATGCTCAGAACTTTTACCTAGATTTATTTCCTAAATTCAACTCAATGTATAAATTCGACAAGACAGGTTACTTCTAACGAAATTCTGAGTCAGAATTCGTGAAACGGATCACTAAAAATCGCGATGTTTATTTTTTTCAAATAAATATAAAAAACTTCAAGAGTTTTAGTCGGAAAGTTTTCTAGCTGTTATTGTCATTTCAAATTGAGGTCAATATTTTTTTTTAAATAGACATATCATTAGAAATATTGCATCGAATTTGATGAAATTTTCACCGCAGATGCATCTTGAGATGAAGTTTATGAAAATATTTTTTTTTTGGTGAAAAAGTAAGATGGTGGTATCCAAGACACGACCGCATAGTTGACGTAGGACTACAACAGTTTTATATTTCCTGTTGAGGCTCTGTTTGATTTGAGCTCGTTTTACTTTTGGCACGGTTCAATTTTGGCACACATGTGCCATAAACGAGCGTCAGCCTAAATTCTAATCAAGCGACACCTCAAACGACTTGGAACTAAAACTAGTATATTGGTGGCTATATCTACTGTTAATGTCGTTTTTGACCGTTTACTCTCAAGTCGAAAACAAGTTTCCTAAGTCAAATACGTGTACACATTCCTTCGAATCGAGAATGGTCGAACATTTAACCTTCATTCTACCCTTGTGTGGAAAACCACACAAATGAATGTTGTTTCGATTTTTTCCGAAAACTTTTCGATCGATTTTGACGAAATTTCTTAACAATTCCTAAACCATCAATTTAACACAAAATACGTTTTCTCCAAGGGAAAAATATTTTTGGTTGATGAGATATTCAAAAACTTACGTTGTCTACCCTGGTGTGTGATTTTCCACACATACAACATTTGAATTTATTTTGGACAAGAATCAACTTAATTTTTCCCCAAACAATTTTTTTTCATTGGGTGCTTACATACCTAAAGCTATAGGTACCAAATAATCCTGTTTTCAAAATCGAGTAAGGTATATACGTATGCGGAAGTATGTGTATGCGTGTTTATTTTCATTCTCACGACCAATATATCTCGATTTTCTCAGCATCGGCTGAACCGATTCGATTGTTCTTAGTCGCGTTTGGAAGAGCTTAAAGTCTAGTTAGTTGATGGAAAATAACGTTTTGATCCGAAGGTTCATTTAAAAATAACGTAACAAAATGTGATCAGTTTATATGGGACTGATAAACTAACCGATTTTTTTTCAACGGTTTGACTGATTTTAGAAATGTATATAGGTGCATTCTTGTAATTCGCAACATGAATATATAAATCAAAAGGCTACGTGGGAAATGTGTAAAAGTATGTGTTCATATGTTTCATCCAAGTGTGATAATTTTCACACATATGGGTTCAAATCCAAACGAATACGCTAATGCAAAAGAGTGCCTACTTAGTACTTGCACAGCCTGGTTGAACACTGTTCAACATTTACACAGTTTTATGTTCACTGCGAGACGAGTATACTCGAACTTTTAGGTAAATTGAAATGAATTTAGAATGGATCTCCCGAGATTGTCCAACAAGCCAGTCGTCGTGAGTTCGAGTCTTGGCTTGGGAGGAACTGTTAGTGTCAGTAGGATCGTAGCACTAGTCCCGCGATTGTCCTGTACACTAAACAGTTGGCTGCGAAGTCTGTGCATAATAAACAAAAGGTCGAGCTCCGAACCGGAATGTAGCACCAATGCTTTTTTACTTTGGTTAGAATGGATTTTAGAACATTCTTACAAATATTCCTAGCACCAAATTGCTTCATTTGGTCAAGCCAATGCAAGGATTTCTTTTTGTTAAATTGTTATCATATCATGTTTAAATGCCCTAGTAACAATTTCGGTTTAATCAAAGTTTTATAGCGCTAAATACAGCCAAAACAGCACTATAAAACTTTGATAAAACCTGTTCTGTTACTTGAGTGGTCTCATATCATGTAAACACGTTTTGTTCCGTAACTTTTGCATGAGCCATCGAATCAAACAGATGTCCGATGATGACCGAATAACCTTCAAGCCATTCCAATTGCAGCCAAGGGAATCAAATCAATACATCCATTGCTGAGATAATCCAAATGTATTTTTCAAGATTGTTTTTGTACACTACGCATGATATCATTCAATTAGTTACCTCCGTCCGAGATACTGCAATGTACAAGGCGCTTCCACAAGTTTTTGTTCAACATATATTTTGAAATTATCATTCAATTTTAAGTATATTTTTGAATAAAAATCTAGCTTACAAATCCTAACAAAGGCATCTAGCACCAAAAGGACTCAAATCAGTCAAACCGCTGAAAATAATCGGATGGTATGTCATTTTCCATATAAACTGTTCAAATTTTGTTACGTAACTTTTGAACGAGCCTTCGGATCAAATTGATATTTTCCATCAACTAACTAAACTCTAAGCTCTTTCAAACGCGACTAAGAACAATCGAATCGGTTCAGCCGATGCTGAGAATATATTGGTCGTAAGAATGAAAATAAACACACATATACATACTTGCGCACACATACATACCTTATTCGATTTTCGAAACAGGATTTTTTGGTACCTAGAGCTTCAGGTATGTAAGCACTCAATGAAAAAATATGTTTGGAGCAAAACTAAGTTGTTTTTTGTCCAAAATAAATTAAAATGTTGTATGTGTGGAAAACCACACACCAGGGTGAACAACGTAAGTTTTTAGGATGCGATGAAGGTTAAATTCTAATGCAACATTTTTTTGAAATAGTTTCGAATGATAAAAAGCCTACCTACTTGAAAATATTGAAATTATAAGCAGCTTGCGAGCCAAATGAATCGTTTAATTACAGCCTATCAACCTACTCCTGGCGGAGAGAAATCGCTTTTCACCTCAATAAATAATATTTAAAAGCTTCTTCTTCGGTAATAACAACTCAATTGACAGAATCTCAATGAAAGATTGTTCTATTCTTAAAAAGCTTGTCTTCTGTCATTGACCATCTCTCTATATGCCATCATCATTTAACCAGATAGAACGGTGTTTTCAAGTTTCTCCTAACTCAATTACATTCCCTTTTGTCGTCACCAAAAAAAGATGCAAAACGAGTTGACTTGCATATAAAAAATAATCGACCATTTTCATATATATGGGAATACAATATAATATATGGGAGCAATGCAATGACTTGCATAAATTTAATAGAATACTATTGTTGAAAAGTACGAACTGTAGAACATAAAACGAAAATCTTGAAAAAAATATCCCGAACAAAAGCGCTACTGACTTCTTCATAATTTTCAACTGAAATTGAAATTCATGTGTTTCCTCTAGCCACTGTTCCTCTGAACGTAAAATCCTGCTCAGCTTGATGATCGATTATTTGAGCACGAAGGCTTGTAGACACAGAAATAGATTAAACACAAATCGAAGCATTTTTACTGCCAATTTATCCCAACAATGAGTAACAGTTTCACAGATTCGTGACCAATTTGCTTGTAAGGTGTTACATCCAATTAGTTAGAACTGCTCCAAATTACTTTCTGGTTGATTCACGAAACAATATTACGCACCGTTTAGAAGTTTACGTTCGGTTTTGCATATGAAAACCCATATTTTCACGATTATACTCTTAATATACAGAACAGTTAATAATTGTACACTTATGAATAACTTTTATAGTAATACACCGAAAATTTATCTCAGCATATCCGTTCTTGAACAGCTTCCGGGAATACATCACATTCAACTAAATAACTACTGGAGCCATACAGCACCTCATAGTCTGTATACGAATCATAGCACACGCCCCTCGCCAACGTATAACCAATCAGAATGAACGCTTGTGTGCCACACTGCGCACATTGCATACAAGTTGGTAGAATGTCCGGTAGCAGTAATTGTCTTCCATTCATGTTTTTGTTGGAATCAAAACTTTCTGCTTGCTGCCGGCTTTATTGTTTGCGCGTGTATAAACGGAATGAACAGTATAACCTATAGTCCTAAGCTTATTCCACCTAATTTTTTTGAAGGGTTGTAGCTATTAGAAAAAAAAAGGAAAATGCATATAATACCCCATCGCGATAAATACAAATTTTGTGCATTTTGCCTTTTTTCCAACACAAACGAACAGTGTTGTTAAATACACTTTTTGGAGCTCTATATTGTTGTCTTATGCTGATGAACTTTTCCTTTTCCCGTACCCCCGCACTTCTTATTGACTCCCATATTCATACCTTTCCTCCAGTTTTACTCTAAAGTAAGGAGAAGCGAAAGTTTGTACATAATAGTTTCAACAACAGAACTATTGCAAAAAAGAATGAAGAAGTTTGGCTTTGTTTCCAAGTAGCACATGAACCTTTTGTCTTTAATACCTATTACCAGAGTTTCTCGAAGTTTGTTTGTAACATGAGAACACATTTTAGACAAAAATACCGAAAAATATAAAAAATACTGTGAACCTTTACCCGGATGATTTGTAAGGCAAAAGTTCACAATATATGTTTTTTCCATGGTTTTGGTTTTACTTTTCAAGTGGTCTATGACGGTTTGGACACTAGATGTGAATTATTTTCTGGATTTCAAGTCGTAACAGGTGTCGCTTGATGTGTTATTATTCAGTAATCTGAGAGTATCCGGAACACAACCGAGATATCCCCTGAGGCCTATTACAAGGTAGCCACCTGAAAGAACCGCCCGAGTAATAAGAGGCATGGTGCGCTTCTAAGCACTGATTTGGTCATAGTCATTATATTACCGGAACATGTTTCGGCCACACATCCAGAAGCGGTTGATCGATTCCGGCCGTTTTCATCGGCAACATCGGTATTGCCATGATATAGGCACGTAACGCGTCGCGATCATACCTAGGTAACAAATTTGTTTATATCAAAGTTTTTTTTATCAAAATATCAACCCGTAGGTTAGGTAAGGTGAATAAATATTTTCCATGGCGTTTGCGCTACTTAAATGCAAAATCTAAACAAAAAATTTCAGATAATAGTCATTTATCTGTAATGTCTTACATTGACCTCATCTTTAGCTAACTTCAGTAATGCAGTAGCCCAAAGGAAAAAGTGACCAGATGATTAGAGCTCCAACACGGGACACCAATTTGCTTCAATGTTTTACGTGGGGTGGGAGGGGGAATCGGATAAGTAGGTGTTTGATTTGGTAGTTATCTTCGGAATGATGAAAATATACGTGAACACTTTGAGAGGTCGATTTTATTTTACATTTTTTTTTACAAAACAATGATTTTATGTATGAGCAATTTGTGGTTTGTGTAAAAGAGCTGTTCCATGAAAAATGTCCCAGTTCTATTATTTTTTCTTCAATTGTCATTTTTGAAATAGCTGAAACTTTGCATGGGCTTTTCTATGACCGAAAGATACCATTGTTTTGCTGATTCGCAGCATTGTTTTCAAAATGTTGCTGTGATTCAGTTTCTAAATTTACTGAATTTCACTCAGCAATTTTATTTTTACAGTAAACCAGTATTGACTTGATTAATTTACTGAAAACCAGTAATCGATTCAATGATTTACGAAAATACAGCAAATCTATTTGCTAAACACAAAACAGTAAATGAATGTTTGCTGGAAATCAGCGAGCAAATCGATGTTTCAAAAATTTTCACTTCAAGCTTTCATTATTACCGTGTGCCGGGGTGAGATTGTGCCAAAAAAGGATATGTTTTTGTTCCTTAGCTTGTAATGCACACATTTAGGCAATGAGTTTGATCCAAATCACGCCAATGCACACTTAAATGTTCAGTTACCGACTGCCGCAAAAATGGTTAAGTTACAATAAACTATAATTTTGCTAAAATTAAATGAACTTTGGCCTAATCTCACCCCTTCTATGAGGTGAGATTGTGCCAAAAAAAAAGTTGAATTCAATACCTGTTAAATGAACACTAGCGCATCTACGGATAATCCACATGAATAATATGATAAAACAGTAAGTATAGGGACGACCATAAACAACGTGGACTAATAAGGGGCTGTAGGGGGTTGACCAGAAACTACGTTTCATATGAATTATAAAAAAATGTATGACTGAATCAAATCGATATCTGGAGTAAACAATAATGAGAACGTGGCTTATAGACAGTCTCTTTACACATAGTGGCGTCTCCAGGTAGCTTAGAAAGGAAAAACGTCAGGACATAAAACCTGAGAAAAATTTTCGTTTCAATTATTATGTGTCATTGACCACTGTATATTCCATTGGAGATCTCCAAACTGCTGGAAACTAACCAACCACCCCTTCTTCCTCGCTTTAAAAGTCATCAGTTTATATGAAATAGGTGTACAAAACTTTGTTACATTCCATAAGTAATATCAATCATTGTAAATTTCCATCCAACAGTTGAGAACAGTAAGTTTCTTAAGCTTTCAGTCATTATTTTGAATAATATCATAGCTAGAAAACATACCCTATGTTGTGAAGAAAATCACAAAAGGGTTGTGTGCAAAGCCACGACCGCAAGGTTGAAGTAGAATACTTTTACAAGAGAGTTAACCCGGTTGCTTGCGTGTCAGTCATTTTTCCTAGTAAATAAATGTTGACCGCAGTATTGGAAATTCTGTGCAAATGAAGTTGAAGTACTACTCAATTTCAGTTTGCACATATAAATACGACCTCACTGAGCAGGAAAAGTACAAACTCTTTGCGGCGCAAACAAGTTTCAACAGTCAGAGTATATGTACATGTGAATTCAAATTAAGATAATTAACTTTTGGTTAAAGCTCAGAACGAGAAAATATTAAATCTTCATTTGTTTGGTTGTCCTAAAAAGGACAGTTTGTTGTTGAAAAAAAAAAATAATAAAAAAAAATTGGATATGACGCTGATTGCATCTTTGTGTTACACCGATAGCGGGAGTTATGGTGAACTTGTGTATGACGAAGGCATCGTATTACCTGTTTTATTGAATGGGAGAAAGAGGAATATTGTATGTGCACAGAATGTCTGCTTGTGTTGATGCCAGAAAATTATTAACCTTCAATTACTTGTTTATTTACCTTGAAAAAGGCATTTTGCGGTTCAAAATCGGTTGCTGATCGCAACCTTTGAGCTGCCTTAACATTGGGGGAATTAAGATACACAGACAACATGCACTGTGGAAGCTATTTCACATTCAGTAAATTAGACGGGCGCGACAGATTTAAATTGCTAGGATCCAACACAGAATGCTCGCTTGCGTTGTCAAAAATTATTATTTTCAATGAATTGTTTATTTGCCCTGAAAAGGGCATTTTGATTTTCAAAATTGGATTTCCTGATGGCATTCTTCATGCTGCCCCAACACGGGAGGAATAATGGCAGTATGGCGACACACGCTGAGAAAAACCGCGCTGCTCCTGAGACGTGGTGATCAACCGCAGGGCTAGTGCTGCTGCTAAGGAAGGCCGACTGCTGTTGTCACTGTCTAGAACTATTATGAGCGACTTCGGCTGAAACAGGCTCTTATATAGGCCAAATAGCATGTTTTCAAATGCAAGGTATATGATTCTGTCGACCGTGCTTGGAAAGCAATCATATAACGACCAATCAGAGGTCGAATTTTTCGTTTTGACAAGGCTTGACTATTTTCAATAGTACAATAGTGTGAAAAATAAAATTACAATTATCTTCTTTTGGGAAGAATCTTAGAAGGTTTTCCAATTTATTGCTGCAAGAACGAAGGAAATCCATCGAATACTAATCGATTTATTAGCATTTGAAATTGGACATATTTTTCACTTTTTTCGGTTTTCGATTTTCATTTAACATCCCTATGTAGCCGAACTTCCTGAGAGAAGTATTCTACTTCAAAAAAACATACCCTATGTAAACAATGCAAGTGTTTTGGTATAAACTGAAATAATTTTGTCGTGAATGTTAATTTTGCACACTGCACCGTTCATTATAGCTTGGCACAATCTCACCCCAAAAGGGCTCATAAAGTGTAGTTTGAAATAATATTATTTTCTAAGCCAACACAGGTTCAATGCATAATATTTCCTAAACACATTGGAAACGACATCCTAACGTACCAACTGAGCAGTAAGTTGATGTGATTTCTTGATCGGGTTGGTTTCCCTGGGACATTTTTGGATAACGTTATTTGCGCATGTTTTTACCCTGTACTTTGAAACATTATTTAAGTGAAACAGTTCAATGATATTATATATATTCCATTTGAAGTTGTGAATAAATATGTCACGTTTCATAAAGTATTGAGTTTGAGGTATTAGGTTTTAGAAATCTCAAGAAATTGAACATACAAACATTTCCCGTTTTGGCTCAATCTCACCCCCGTGGCTTAATCTCACCCCGGCAGACGGTACCTATAACGCGCCATACCGCTGTGAAGCTTATACGGGATCTAGCTACGTTCCTGATAGCTTTTATACATAGGACTATAGCTAAGTTACTGTTGGGCTGAATGAACTTAAAACTGTGGGTGGGTCATAGGTGGTGCCTGAGGGAAACATGATTTTCGTACTCTAACTGGCTAACTATCAGAATATACTTTGCTTTGCTAAATTTCATTGCTGATTCAGTCACTAAATTCAAGTTTGCTGCAGTTACAGTTGAGTGCTGCCCGTTGAATGAAATTTTGCTTTGCTGGATAAACAGCAAAATTTATTTCGCCCTACCCTATTTCAATTTTGTTAAAACAACGGGACATATTGTTGAATCGCGGGACTGTCCCGCGGAATGCCAGACTTCTGGTCACTTTAACAAATAATGATTTGATTTTTTCATACAGAATATCTTATACATACAAACAACAATATCGCACGCTTAGCCTTGGGGCTAATAGCGATCTCGATCAACTAGATTAGTTGAGAGAATTCGTTATCGATATTGTTTTTGGCACATTTTGCATGTGTAGGATAAGTACAACGATACACCGTGCCCCAGTGTTGAATCGAGAAAATTTCCAGCTCGAAAAGGTCCTCGACTCGATCAGGAATCGAACCCGATATTACAACATTATTGAGCTCGCTAGAAAGGTAAATGCAAAAAAATAGGTTTTCCCATATAAATTTTCATACAAATTTGAAATGCAATGCGCCAAGCGGAGACAAAACCAATCGACTTCCGGTAAGTTCAAGATTGTGTGGGGCCCCAAAAGGAACCAAAAAAACTTGGTTCTGGAAAATCGATCACTTTTCCCCACCCTAATATATACATACAAAGTAAGAAGCATTAATACGAACAAACTCAGTTTTGTTTTTCGAAAATAGATTAGGCAATATTCTACGAAAATCAATATGGATATTCATGTCGAGCTCGCATACCCAGCCGTAAGAATACTTATCTCCATTGACGAGTAATGGAAGATACACAATTTATGGCTGGTAATTTGTAAACGAGCTCGGTGTGAAGCCCCGTAATATTACAGGGCTCTTTACGTTTGCCTTTTTAACCCTTAAATGCGCAATGTTGTTTTAAAACAACACTAATAAAAACGTTTTAAAATATACGTATTTTAGTATTTTTTAGATATATAATTCATTAGAACAGCTCTCTAGACTCTAACGAAGAAAACTTAACAGCTGGAAGAACTGTATTTGAATGTTATGTTTTTATTTTTGGTGTCAAAATCTCGGAAACAAAAAAAAAAATGGCGAGATTCCCCACTGGTGCTGACTGTCTTCGAAAATAAATTTTAAAATAAGGTTAGTGGCTAGTGAAAATATCTGAATTATCAGTAATTATACTAACAAAAGGTTAATTTTAAAGTTACTGTTAACAAAATTAATTGTTTCGACTTTATTCTGTGATAAAGTCACAGTGTTGTTTAAAAACAACATGGCAAGATTTGCACATAAAAAAGTAAATCTTTCAATTTTTTTATGCATATTGGTTGGTTTTAGAGCAGTAAACCTGTTAAAAAAGATTTTATGTTTTTAAATCATTTTTTAACGTCGTGCGCATTTAAGGGTTAATATATACTACCAACGCTTACGTTTCAAAAATTAACTTATTAAACAATATCTGTGGGTATAGTGGGTTTCAAGATTATCAGTTTTCGACAAACAAATCAGCTAAGTTATCTTCCCTCATTTAAATTTGGCATCTTCATTAATATACAACGATCATTGAAAATGAATGAAACTAGGTTTTCCCAATAGACAATGCAATTCTCACTCAATTTAATCAAATGACAACGTAGTGCTGCGTAGCAACTTGATTGCGCTAATTATTATTGAACGTTCTCGACACTTGCAGTTTACCAGCTGAAAGCAACACGTGTTGTGGCAACAGAAACTTCAACATATTGTTATTATTCACCCTAAATATATTACACCTTCGCAGTTGTCATGTTAGAAACATGCTGAATGTGTATCTTTGTCATCATCGGAGGGGTTGTCTAAATCTCGTTCAGCTGATACGCCCCTTTTACATCAGGCTTATTGAGGGATGTAATTTTCATCTGTTTAGATTCTTTTGTTGGTTGGTACATGTGTTTAAACACTCGCCAAGTCTCTAAACAAACTGTCCTGGGAGCGATTAATCACTATTTATCTCGTGCACTTGTTGTACACTTGTACCTTATAGAAGACAGTATAAGAAGACAGGATTACGTGCAGAAAATTTAAAAAAAAGTGCCAAAATATTAAATTGTTATAATAGGCTCATATTGTAACAATACCATTATCTATCTTTATCTGTGACTTCGTAGTACCGAATAGTAGTTAACTATACTAAGAACTAATAGAGATAGTGATTGCGATTGTTTGAGAACATTGTATAAAAGAAAAATGACGAGGCACTCACCGTTATGGTAACTGTCACACCAAAACGATTAACGGGCATGCAATATTATACAGCGCGCCCGTTTTGAAGTGAAATTTATCATAACAGTGAGCACCATGTCCTCTCTGTTATGTATAGGCTCACTATACAGATAGATATAGAGATATAGAGACAGCGATAGATATGGGGATTTCGTTGAATTCGAGACAGCATATGATACAGTCAATTAGGTTGTGAAATGAAGGTTTAAATGAAGAATTAAAAAGAGCTTGAGATATGTTGTACCAACGACAGTTGTACCAACTGAAAAAATAAATTTCGAATAGTATTTTTATCTTAAGGGGTTATATACCTTTTTAGTCGAGCAAAATGAGGGAAGTTTGAATTTATTTTAAAGTGTATAGCAGCATTTTCATTGCATCAAAGTAGTATTTTTCTGAAAGTACAGTTTATCAACAACAAGAAAATACGTTTGATTTTGGGATATACCAATTATTACTGGAGTAATGGCCGTTTCCCCGAAACGCTATTTTTTTGCAGAGGCTTGCGGTGATCCTGATGGAGACTCAGTGGATCAACCGAAATCGAAAAACTCATATTATTTCATTAGTTTAGAAGTGTGCCGGGTCCTTGAACGATCGCTTTTATGAGTATTTTGTTTTCAGTGCAAACGGGAACGTTTTTCCCAAAAAATGCACGTTTTGAGCGCAAAAAATTGCATTAAAAATTTTTTTGCGGCAAAATGTAATTGTATGTTTCAGAAAGCGGTCGTTCAAGGACCGGCGAATATTATAATAAATATTCAAAAAAATAGATAAAGGAAATCGGCTCAGTAGTTTTCCCGCAATCAGGATCACGGCAAAGTCATTTTCCGGAAAAAAACTATTCCGAGATAATCGCGTGTAAAGTTTAAGTTTAGCTTAGGCGGCCGTGGCGAGGCGCGTTGCAAATCGCTCTAACTTTCTTCCTATTGCTCAGATCTTTATGAAAATTTGTGGAAATGTTCTCAAGATGTTGTATTTGAAGATAATGCAATAAAAAATTTCCCGGTTTTTTGAAAACTAAAAAGGTATTTAACCCCTTAAGTTTAAACTTTTGAATCACTTCACTTTTTAATTCAATCACTTTCACTTTCACTTTAACTTATTACTATGCAAATACGTATTTTTCACCGACTTGGTGTCATCAAATTCAATGATGGAAACGAAACGAATATGATGCAATCATCGTTTAATCTCCACAAGTACACATCATGAAGTGTACAGACCGCGACTAAACTTGAATCCTCTCAACACATAATGAAATGATGATATGGTGCGTAGGTTTCTGGGAGAAAACAAACACATGACTAGACTACATCTGCTCTGAGTAGCGATTCGCTCGTTGCGTTTTTCGTTAGGGGAACAAATAATAGCAGCAGAAGAATATCATGTCGCCTGAGCAGCAGCAGAGATGTGCTGCGATGAGAGGGAAAGTGTGGGGAAAGGGACTACTTCGGCAGCGGTTTTTTTTTTTTTATTCTCGCTTATTTTCCGTCGGTCTATTTCCGCCACTGTTGTGGCCAATCACCGACGCCCAGGGAGGCGACTCCACACCCAGGACCCTAACTCACGACCCGTTTATTAACGGACCGGCGCCAACGGCTTTACTTCCTCATGCGATGGAAGGCGTGATCCCAGAGATTTTTCGCCTCAGAAAATCTCCCGGTGTCGGCTAGGATTGAACCTAGACCAGTTGGGTTGGTTGTGAGTGGATCACGCCACCTCACAACCATCGACACCTATGTCGGCGGTGGGATTCGAACCCAGGCGTCGAGCGTGGTTGGCGGAGACGTTCGGCAGCGGTTGACTTGAGCGAGAGTAGGAGAGCATACATTGTCATTTTCTTTCTTTTTCTGACAAAAAATCATATTCATGAGTCAAATGAAAAAAAAAAATTAACAAGATCTGATCGCTCTGTATATGAGACGAATAACTTCATATGCCGAGTTGTGCACATTGAGAACCATATGTTGTGGTGTACACTAACGACAAGCAATATATCGTAAAAAGGAAAGTAAAGAGAGTGAACCAACACCGATACTTTGTTATTCGCTTACTGACGACGATGTCAATGCATCTTAGACTTGCTTTATATGTATTTAAAATCGCTAGAGGTGATTTTTTTCCATCGCTGGTCATCATCAGTGCTTATATGGACTTATATGGATAGTAATAAGTGAAATTCTGTAACATGGACCAAAAATGCCTCATTTGTGGAAACACTTCTCACAAAAAAATTTTCGCTGTGTCAATTGTAACGACTACCATTTGCCAAATTTCACCGTTTAGCTATTGTTAAGGCCAGGGACGGACGAAGACTTATTTGAGCTGCAGGCGAAAACTTATTTTGGCGCCCCCATTCATTTTTTCTATTACAGTCAGGTTTTTTTACGCAGAGGATACGTACCTCGTACAAAAAAAAAACGTGTAAAATACCGCGTTAATTCAAAAACCCGCATAAAAAACACATTAATTCAAAAATCCTCGTAAAGTAAACCACCAAAAAAGGTTTTAGGTAACAAAAACCCGAGACGCTCTACGACCAGTATTTACAATTGTCCTCTTTGAAGGTTTTTTCTGATCTTTCGGAGGGCGAAGGGTTTTTTATACTAAGTCTTTTACTCAATAAATACTTAGAAGTTTTTGGTTCCCAACCCGCGTTTATTCGAAAACCCGTGATTTTTGTTTTTTTTTTAATTAGCGCGGTATCGCGTAAAAAACCCCGCGTAATTCGAAAATCCGCGTAAAAACGCATTAATGCAAAAACTCGCGTAAAAACTTCGTAAAAAATCCGCGTAAAAAAGAACCCCGAAAATCTACCTAAGGGAGGAGATGTACATGAAATTGGAAAAATCGAAACTTTTTTTGGGAAACCAAGGACTTACTATGGAATATTCTAAAACTGGCTTCTGGTCATTTGCAAAACTAGTTTCAAACTAGATGTGAATTTTTTAATGTTCATTAGGTATTTTAAACTTGTTATATTTTTTATTTTTAAAAATTTTAAACATTTTTAAGCTTCGCTATAGTTTAGAAAACTAATCAATTAAACTTTATTGAATATATCATTTGTTCTTTAATTTCTATAATTTATCATAATATTCTAATAATTTATAAAAGCGTAATTTTCATTTTTGTTTAAGTCTTTTTATTTTTTTCAATTATATTGTGGTTGGAAAGATAGAATATATAATGTTTTTTTGAAAAACCAAGCGTCAATAAGCAAGCAAGACAGAAATCTAATAATGGCAAACCAAGACAGTCTAAAATTTTGGGAATTTCTTAGAAGACCAAGAAGCTCATACAAACATGACATTAACTGTAATCAATTTCGAACATCACTAGAACTTAGTATGGCCTGTTGACAATTGGCGTTTTCCTCAAGTGCTATTGTGTAGAACCTATCAAGGATGGTAAAAATCGTATCAGAGAATTATCATGAGAGAATCCTATTGGATTCTGATCACGCATAATACGCGATGTTTTGTATCGTCTCTCGAGAAGAGAATATGTGTGACAAATAAACTGCCGAAAGAATACTCCGTGAACTTTATAGCCTGTTAACCAGCGTTGCCAACCCTCCAGTTTTTCCTGGATATCTCGTTTTTTTGAAGATCGCAAGCAAAACAGCAGAAGGTTGAATGTATCCAGTTTTTTGAAAATTGTTCCAGTTTTATCCAGTTTTCTGTTCATCACCAAATCTTTTGAACTTATTTCCATTATATGTATGGTCTTTTCAGTATTTTGTGCATTCATGCCCCTCGGTTGTGAGATTTTAATCGAAATCCAGTCAATTTTAAGTACGCCAGTGACTATAATCTCTATCAGTAAAAAAATTTCTTTCAGCCTTTTTGGTTACATGCAATAATACGGTGCAGCATTTCTGAACCGAAAATCAAATAAGTTTCTGTAAAAGCTTCGAATTTATATATCCAGTTTTCTCCAGTTTTTTATTTTGAATTCATCCAGTTTTTTATAAAAAAAAGGTTGGCATCGCTGCTGTTAACTGTATGCGAGTTTATCGTCGCTTGTTCATACGCTTTTTCGATTCTCTCATCGGTTTCAATCGGTAATTCATTATCGTCTCCCGATCCGATCGAGCCGTGGAACGAAAATCTTTGGTTTGAATCACCTTGTGAGTGAGAGTGTCCCGATAATCGTAAAATTGTATCGCAAACCAAAAACTCAGAGAGTGAAAAAAACTGCAAGCGTTAGACCAACTAAAAGGCAGCACAAAACAGGGATACCAGATTTACAGAATTGTCTGTGAAATGCAGATTTTCAGAGTCCGTGGCCGATTTTGTTTTTTTTTTTTTCAAATGGCAAATATTTGTTTTTACTCTTTGCAAAGCTTGCAAACTGTTTACGAATCTATTTATATTTGCGGATTTTTTCCGAAATGTGTGCAGGTTTTTGCTTGTTTAAAAAAAAAATTCGATATCGGCCAACATACATCAGCGAACAAACCTTCGATGCAAATAAAACCGACGAACAAAGGAACATTGAGTTGATGACAACAGCAAGCAACATTTTGTTAAACGATAAAAAACCTATTTCACTGTCAACACTTGCGACTCACCTGCGAATGAAAGGGGGATAATTGTTCAAGCGATCGCAATCACTTCTCTTTTCCGATAATAATCGTCTCGCGATTTTTCTTTTTTTTTACTTGGATTCTATCAGCGAAGAGTGAATCATCGGTTTGTAGAGCTATTGGAAATTCCATCTCTAAGAGAGAATGAATTATCTCAACGAATCTCCGAATTGGTTTACTCGGACTGGAATATCGTACGATAAATGTTAGAACCGACTGAGAGACGAAGTTGACTCACACGCTGAAAAAGATCGAATGTTTATCGCCGATCACCATCATTGGAACTTATATCAAAAATCTCCAAACACTCGCTAGTCGCTAAATCAGTTCAGCATCATACATTTTTTTTTTCATTTCTACAAAGTGCACTGGTTTTAGTAAATCAGTAAATTTGCAATGAGTAAGATATATTTAATTTTCGCAGCTATTTTTCAATAGGGGAGGATGTTTTGTGATGAAATAATTATTTACTAATATTTATCCAGAATTTTTATTGTGTGTTCTGCCACAAACGGTGACATATCAACACTATTACATATATTTTAAGCTTTATTTCATTAAAAGATTGTAATTGCTTCCGCAGTTAAGTGAATATAATTGTAGGAAAATTGTAAACCTACTTGTCAAGAGAAAAAAAGGAGTTTAAAATTAAACCTTAATCTAATCTTACACCTATCTTACTGACTATAAAGTGAGCTATTCGTTGTAATTGAGGATTGCAACGATTTTTGTTGGAACTTATTGATAATTTGGTTTGACATATTTTCTAATGTTTCCACATTAGTAAGACTGTGTAGTTCATTTGTGCTAATTTTCGCAGCTAAGTACAGGTCGGACTCGATTATCCGGAATTTTATTTTTTTTTTGTGTTTGTGTTTAATTTTTTTTTTTGAAAACTTACCTTTACCATCCCTTCTGGAATATTTGTTACCATTCATGTCACTTCTGGCATGTTTTGGACATGTTCGAATTAAGTGAAAATAATCAATGTTCATTTTTTTTGATCCTCAAGATTTTTCCCCTTTTCGCCTCAGAAATAATGTCTGGTTACACCTCTGCATCATACAAGCGAAATAAAATATTTATTTTATGTTCGTTAATCGCAAGTTCGATTATCTGGACCGAAATCCAATTTCGCACATATTGAATAATTGAGAGCGTTTTTTTTTGACTCAATAAGCAATCCTGAAAAAATAGCCAACTAAATTTACCGGACATTCAACTTAATATTGTGGTTCGAATTTTGTTTTTTTTTAATCTTTTCGCTCCCACATTTGGCGCCTTTCAATGATTGACGAGCAGGCGACGGCCTGCTTCGCCTTAATCCGCCCCTGGTTAAGGCAAGACAAGATAAACAAAATTCGATTTCCCAATCAAAACAAACTTCAAAACATACTGTTTACTCTCCGGTTGTACCAATTGTACCGCCAAATTATTCTACTCCGGTACAGAATCGACCATCGTATGCACAGATTGTAGGTAGTTTTAACGTAATGTCGGCTAATGTAGGTAGTTCGAAAATGACCGGTAATGTGGGTAAACAAAAAAAAGAATGGAAAACAAAAATACATTGGTTAACTTAGCTAGCATTGCTCCAAGTATGATGACAGTTTTACAAGGTATGCCACATTTTTATCTATCCACGCACACAAACAAATCTCGTTATGAAAATTTTCGTTTTTTGTATGGAATTCGGAACATTTTCGGAAATTTCTCGTTTTATGTTGTTTTATATTTGATTTTTTTAATTGGAGAGTGAATCTCCAGTTGAAACACACTAGAAATTGATATTAATTTAGATTTATTGTGAAAAATTACGACAATATGTCGAAATAAAATATATAAAAATGCTATATTTCTAATAGTTGGAGCATAATCTTAGTCATTGTCATAGCTCATGACTTTTGTTACTGTATGAAACATAAGCGACTCTATTTAGAAGACTACAATAAAAAAACAAAAAGTGCAAAAAGTTTACCGGCAAATTGATGAAAAATAGCATATTTTACCTAAACCGCAGCATGTTTATGTATTCCCCACAAATAAAACATGTTTCAACATCATTTCTATAACTTTTCAGGTAAGTATGTTATATAAGTTTAGTTTAAAATGCAAAATCATTTCAAATTTCATACAAAATTGGAAAAAGTTCATAACGATCACTAATACTAATGCATCGACGTGAATAGCATACCTTGTAGAACTGTCATCGTACTTGGAGCATTGCTACTGAAAACATATTCTCTCATAACAACTGGGACCTATTAAGGCAGGTAAACTTTCTTTTTGCAACAGGCAATGTTCGATCTTATGAACGCCATCTTGCAAACAAATTCCATGTTTGAAGCAATTCAAATTGAAACAAATTTTATTCTTAAAATCGTTTCAAATTTAAAATTTAGCTATGATTGCGAATAAATCAATCAAAATTTTGAATTGGAATGCTTGCTCATTGAAAGCCGATGAGAACGAGCTTTTTAATTTATTTAACAGTAAATAATGTTCACATTGCAATTACTACTGAAGCTTCAAGCCTAACATTAAATTAACATATGATCCCAATTTCGTGGTTTAAAGATATTCTGTATACCTAGATATGACAGAATTCGGTGTTCCAGCGATGCGATTGCAATTGTCATCCTTCGCCGAATCAAACATCGTGCTCTCCCCCATCTTGAGACGAAAGTTATTGAAACTTTGGGAATTGCAGTTCAAACTGAACTTGGGATTTTATTTATTGCCGCAGCGTTAAACCATTCTAATACTCTTACGAGTCCAAAATCTATTTTAAATAGGATTTGCAAAAACTCACCAGAAATCGTTAAAAAAAATTTATAATCGGCGCTTTTAATGCTAAACACCGATTTTTCGAACTAAATTTCTATTTTTAACAACGGTTTTTACCCGTTAACATTCATGTTCATTAAGCAGATAATGTGTGCTGTGCAGCAGGGAAAGAGAAAAATAAGCGAACTGGAAATATGATACAGATTTGGGAAAATATACCGCATCCCGACGGGACTCGAACCCGCAATCTCCTTGTCTCCGACATGGCGTCTTAACCAAATCAACTACGAGGGACGGTGGTACTGTTCCACAATCTATATGCGTATCGCATTCCACTGCCGACTTGTTCTATTGCTCATCCCTAACTATAGACACTGCTGTGCAAGCGTTATTTATACGACTGAAAGGAATGTCTCATCACACTCAGAGGAGCCAGCTGATGTTAATAACTCTTATAGACCTGTGTGATCGAGACCAAAGTCCCTGCTGCACACATTATCTGCTTAATGAACCTAAACACCGATCATAGAAAAATTTTCAAAGTAATTCCAATGGCAAAATTTTATTTAATGATTATTCCTCAGGACATTATTCCATTTTATTTCCCAAGGATTGTAACCCTTGGTTCCAAATCCAAAGTGTTGACTCTGCCAACAATAATAAAAGCTAACGCTGTTCAGATATACCTTTCACTCCCTTAGTACGACTCTGCAAAAAGCCTCCTAAGTGAGTGATATCACTCCAAGCCTGGCGCTTTGCGTCTTGGACGGAGGGGTCACTCACGGAGGCAAGCTTTTCTTCACAACCACGACTACTCCACTCTGTATGGGTAATATCCCTCCAAGTCTGACGCTTCGCGTCTGGGACGGAGGGGTTGCTCATACCGGTCTGCGAGCAGATGCACTTTGGCAGATTTTGCCACAAGGGTTTCGGGCCATCCTAAGTAACGACCGGGAAGTGTTGCCAAGAGAGAGAAAGACGTCAAAATGCGGGAAACCTGAGAGGGTTTATAAGGCTCAGTGAACGCTCTTTTTACGTTGAACAAGTAGCGAAGTTAGAAGTGCGCGCGAAATCAGTTTTATTCTAAAAGACGAAACGAAAAGCAAGGGTGTAAATCCGTGTAAATTAAGAAGAAAAGTACAAAAGGAAAAGTCAGGACATAAAAGCTAATTGTGTGAAAAAACAAAAGACACGATTTAAAAGTTAATTGTGTGAAAACCTAAAGAAAAGGTCATTTCAGTAAAAAGTTATTGTATGTAAAAGTTGATTGTGTAAAACAAAGCGATGTCTAAATCTAATCTAAATTCTATTTAAAATGAATATAGTGTACTAACAACGAATACAAAGAAGAGAGAAGCGCTGAAGAGAGTGTTTTAAAAGTTAAAGAAAAGTCATTTATGTACAAGAAAAAGGTAAAATTTCATATTTATATACTAGAACGCCTGTGCAACGTAGTTTTAAGAGAGCCTGAAATCATTGCTAATTGTCCCCGAACAGGTCCTTGGAGGGGCCTTTTTGTGTTTTGTTCTGGTTTTACACCAGATATTCTTCCCGACAGTTGCTCGTCGCCAGGTCGCCATTCAATTTGGCCCAATATTCCCCACCCCGCAGGAGCGGTGCTATACAATACGCCACAGTCGTGCGGAGTGCACGCGAACGTGATCCCGCCCAGGGTTATCGGCAGAGATACCCTGATACGACTAGCTGCCAACGCCGGTGTACCTAACCGGTGGTCCGAAGCCGGTGAGCCAAAGCAGGGGAACAGCAAGCAGAAAAACCGTACAGCGAGGTCGACCCGCGGAAAATTGGAAAGAGTACAATGAGAGTTACACAGGCAGAAAAGCGCAAGTAAACCTAGGTTAAGAGCAATATTGTATCGAATCGGGATGAATATATTATAAGTTAAATGTATGTACGCAAGTTTTATAATCCACACTAATTTACACCCGCCACTTAGTCCGGTATTCGTAACTCGAAAGGAGTTTCCACCTCTCGTCGCTACTGATTTAACGAGAAGGTGCTCTGAACAGAAGCTTTTGAGCAAGTAATAGTTACCAAGTACATGTTTGGCAAAGCTTTCCACCATGGTCGAGGCCCGCTAGGTGGTTCACTTTCCCTTAGTTCCTGCTCGCAAGAATAAGAGTTGCGTGGTTGGTATAGAAGCAGCTTGAGGCTTACATTCACTCCCCCATCCGTCATATTTCCTCCCAACCCCTGAGCAGCAAGGCTAACAGGATACATATTTTTCATCTGTAAGGGCATCTTCAGCGGTGGTCCAAATTGTTGTTTTGTTCTATTTTTTTGGAACAAACTCAAATTCACTGCTGCACCGGTGGTGTAAATTTTGTTTTATACCAGATCTAAATTGAAAAAATTTGAAACTGGTATACGTTTTGGTCTATTTCTGTCATTTTTTGGAACAAGAAATAGATCGTTCTAAAACCCTTTGTACGCTACCAATAGGTGGGTAAAATGTCATATTTCAATTGAATACCTCATTTTTGGCTATTTCCATATTAGAGTTTTGCGAGTGTTGGGGAATAAACAAAACAAAGATTTTTTAGGACAACTCACAATTCATTTTTGTGGCTTTTCTGAAGCAGAATATGAACAGGTTTGTCGCAAAAGGGGGAATTCTGAAAGATCATAACCGTCGCCTTAATTGTATTGGGACTAGAGGAGAACTTAAGAGGCCAGAAAAAATGTTCCTAGAAGACACTGAACTGAAAACGTTCAAAATGCTGGGGTGACATTGCGCATTTCGTTTCGAGCAACTCGAACAAAACTAAATTATCGCTGGGGGGCGTTATGTTTCGTTTTTCGTATTTTTCGACTTTGCGGGTTAGATGAGCCGCAGGACAAATGACAATGACTGCTCCTTTTAAGCTTGAAGCATAACTGGCGATATTTGACCTACGCGATCAAATATTTTACGCTATCCTCCGAAACCCTACTTTTAGCAGAAATTTTAGATCATACCAATCCATCCTGAGAAATGTCATTGACGCTCGGGTCAAACCGTCAAATCCATAAAGTCTTGTGGATATAAAGTGTCTTGCCAAAGTAATTGCCTAAGAAATCCATTAACGATCGATTTGGTACTAAGGGCATCTTCAGTGGTGGTCTATTTTTGAAACAATTTTATACTAGATTTACACCAGCGAAACCTGAATAGAACCAGTTAATATAGACCAACTTTTCGTTCTCTGCACCGGTGTTGTATATCTTGTTGTTTTAAACCGCTGATTTCTGTCACACTGTCCACAATTAAATACCCCATGCTATCAGTTTATGAGACTTGTTATAATAAAAAGCACTCAATATTTAACAAACGGAAATTCGATAGATTTTACGCACATTAAACGATTACTTTGGCAAGATACTTTATATCCACTAGACTTTATGGATTTGACGGGTTGACCCAAGCGTCAGTGACATTTCTCAGGATGGATTGGTATGATCGAAATATTTCTGCTACAAGTAGGGCTTCGGAGGATAGCGAAAAATATTTGATCGCGTAGATGTTCATCTTCCATTTTCGTCTCATCAATCTTTCAGAATCTTTAAACTTGGGTTCGGTTTTGAAGATAACAAGCCTGCATTTTGAACGTTTTCAGTTCAGTGTCTTCAAGGAACATTTCTCTGGCCTCTCACGGTCTCCTCTAGTCCCACTATAATTAAGGCGATTAACAAAATTAACCAACATATTTGTTATCCTAGTGGCAGATGGTTGCAAACTAAGTAGTTGAACCTACGGTTATGGTCTTCCAGAATTCCTCCTTTTGCTGGTCGGTTTCCTTGAAGCCAAAAACGACAAACCTGTTCATTTTCTTCTTCAGAAAAGCCACAAAAATGAATTGTGAATTGTCATGAAAAATCTTTGTTTAGTTTATTCCCCAACACTCGCAAAATGCTTATGTGGAAATAGCTAAAAATGAGGTATTCAATTAAAATATGACATTTTACCCACCTATTGGTAGCGTACAAAGGGTTTTAGAACGATCTATTTCTTGTTCCAAAAAGTGACAGAAATAGACCAAAACGTATACCAGTTTCGAATTTATTCAATTTAGATCTGGTATAAAACAAAATTTACACCACCGGTGCAGCAGTGAATTTGAGTTTGTTCCAAAAAAATAGAACAAAACAACGGTTTGGACCACCGCTGAAGATGCCCTAACAGATCAAAGTCATGTATGTAGTGAATTGATCACATATGCTGATTTTGATTCTGATCATCGTTCAATAACTTTTTCCATATCACTTAAATCAATTTTAAACACTATGAGCTCTGTTTTTAATTATCACAAGGCTAATTGGGAAACATATAAATCTCATATTGAGAATAATTTCAATACTGAATTAGATTTGCAAAAAGAAATTAATATTGTTTCCGGTTTGAAAGCATTGAAATGTGCTATTATTGATGCCAGGAAATATTCTGTTCCAAAGGCTGAAGTGAAGTTTGATTCACCAAGAATTGACAAAAATCTTGAACTTCTAATACGTTTGAAAAATGTTGGCAGATGTCAATATCAACGTTCTCGTAACCCTGTTTTTCAAACTATTGATAAAGATTTACAGAAAAATGTTAAACATAGATTTACTCTTCTGAGAAATCAAAATTTTGTGATTGAACTCAAAAATTGAAATCATATTCAAAACCCTTTTAAAAGGTGTCGGAGATTCTGAAGAAACCTTCATAGCCTATTCCAGTTATAAAAACGTTTTCTTGTATCCAATGAACAAAAGGCTCAAAGACTTGCTTAGCAGTTTGAAAATGTTCATAGTTCAAATTTGAATATTGTGAGTCCAATTAAAAATGAAATCACACGTCAACTTGAATTAATTTCTGCCTAGAATTTTATACCTGCAGAAACAATTGAAACTAACTTGAATAAGATTCAATTAATTATTAAAAAAGTTGAAGAGGTTGTTTATGAGACACGACCGCAGAGTTAACGTTTAATACGACAGCCTTTCTTATGTCAATATATTTCTTAGAATAGGTTTAGAAATACACTCAATTGGGATTAATTAATTTAATGGTCTCTCTGCTTCAGATGACGTTTACCTCTATAGTCGGCACCGGTAACGAAAATAAACAACAGCAGAAGCTATGTGTAGCTATGCGGTTTCACTTGCTGCCGTATCCAAAACAAAAATGAAATTGAATTGTTTTGAGGCTGTCTTTTGTATCAAGTTGCACTAAGATATCTTAATTTAGGTAGTGGCTACGAAGAGGCTATTTACGAGGGCAAATGGCGCATTCCACATCTGTAGTATAACAGTTCAAATAACAATTTTCTGCATTTTACGATACCGTAGATAATTTTACAACTGATTGCTGCAAATAGCAAGACTTCAGCGAAAAATTATGTGATTCAGGCTCACTAGCTCAAATTTTTTTAAATACAGTTTGAGGCTTAGCTGAAGTCAAAAAAGGTTGATTGTTTTTGTCAATGCCATTGATTGACAACTGAATAATTTTTTTCAGCATGGCAAATTTTTTATTTATTGCCGAATGATTTACAGTGATAAATAAATTCAACATGAGGCGATTTATTTGCAATTATATATGAAAATTTTAATCGCTTTACTACTAGCCACACACGTTATAGAGCAAGCCACGCACTCTAGCCACACACCTTATATAGCTAGCGACACACGCTATGGATATTCGCGCACGTTATGTGCACCCTAGACTGGGACACGGTTATGTGGAAAAAAAGTTATGGTTGAATTTTTCCGCTCCCATGCACTTTTCGTGTTCCTCATGGGTCCTATAACAACTGTGTAACTTTTCAGATCGATCGGTGGAACTATATTTTTGCGCCTGATTTTCGAAGTTTCCATACGATTTTATATGTAAAATCCACTTTTTCAAAACTTGTTCTTTAGAGATGTCCAGTTGGCTGCTAAAAATATATCGATACATGATATTTGTAGGAAATTTTCTTGGAAAAAACTCTTCTGAAGACCGTAAAGCGCTACGATGTTTGTAGAAAAAGTTATTCTCCTCAAACTGATTGAACGGCTCACCATTGAATTTTTATAGCAATACTGCTGCGGCATACTGCATACTGTAGCAGTGCTGTTGCGAATTCAACCAAATGGTAAGAAATAATATCGCGTAAAATTTATCTTGGAGGCTTCTCCGAGGATACTATAGGCAAAAATCACACTTTCAAGCTGAATTCCACGCGAAATTATTTCTCTTCCTTAAGCAAGTTTGCATTAGCACTCTACTGTAGCAGTGTTCCTGGAAAAATTCAATTGGGAGCCTTTCGTCACACATTCAATCAATTCGGGGTGAATTACTTTTTCTACAAGCATCGTAGCGCCTACGGTTTTCAGAAAAGTTTTTCTCAAGAAAATTTCCTACAAATAGCATGTGTCGATATATTTTTAGGAGTCAAGTTTTGAAAAAAGGAATTTTTCCATATGAAATCGTATGGAAACTTTTAAAATATGGTTCCACTGATTGATCTGAAAAGTTACACAGTTATTATAGGACCCATAAAGAACAAGAAAAGTGCATGAGAGCTAACATTTATTTCTGTCCCTCCCTATGCACACACCCTATATATACATACGCTGGATGATGATGGTTTCTCAAACCAGCTGGAGGAACGAGTCTCTTTCAGTTTCGGGTTGTATTCACCCAACGATAACCGAATTGGATTACCGCTGGTGGGGTCCAACTCAGATTGAAGGGAAGCCGAAATGAAAGAGGTAGGAACTGCAGCCAACCACTACCACCTCCGCTGTTGTTCGCTGCTGATCCACGCTGCCTTCGCCTACTGCCATCGGTGTTGATGTCCGCTGCTGCTGCCTGCTGCTAGTAAACTGATTTGCTTTTCGCCTTTCTCCTAGAAAAGTATAGCAATCACTAGAAAAACCAAAAGTATAAAAGTAGTTCCAATGGCCGAATGTCATATACCACTCGACCCCTTTCGACGAACTGATTTTCTGTATGTATGTGTGTATGTGTGTGTGTGTGTTTTTTTAAGGTGGCGGGGAAATCTGCAAACAGAAGAGAACTCAGGGTGTGGGGTGAGACTAGGGGACAGATGCTGGGGTAGTTACACTCCCCCAGGCACCTACTGATCCCTGTCTCGACCCACTAAAACCTCTCCAGTCTCCAGCCCTGGTCTTCCCGGAACGACTGTTAAGTGTTACGTCGGGGAGTGGCTTTGGTTCGTGATGCACCCTCTTTACTCTTATAACCTCCTAGCTAACTACCTGGAGACTGGTAATTAGCTACCACTGGCGTGTTGGTGGTTGACCCGCCACACACGTTGCAGCTCAAGGACAATCTGAGAGGCGGCCGCACAGACCGCGTTCCAGATGTCCGGGTCGTCGCACATCCTCCGAACTAGATTGTCCGGAGTAGTGCCAGGCCCGCTCACAGCCATCACGTCGCTCCTCGCTCTTACGAAACGGGGGCATACGAAAAAGACATGCTCAGCAGTCTCCACGCACTCGGGACACATGGGAGATCCCGCGTGTCCGAACCTGTGCAGATATTGCCTGAAACAACCATGGCCTGACATGATTTGTGTCAGGTGGAAGTTCACTTCACCATGTCGTCTCCCGACCCAGCCGGATATCTCCGGTATGAGTCGATGCGTCCATCTGCCCTTTGTGGAGTTGGACCATTCCCGCTGCCAGCGGAGCATCGAGAATGGCCTTCTGGTACCTCGTATGCCCCTTGTGTCACGTTGGTCGAAACAATCTCTGTCCTCCTTGATGGCGATGCTGATAGGCCGGACAAGACCTCGACAAGACAAGACCTCATGCCGGACAAGACACAAATTGCATCGTATGACACCGTACGATACGCACTCGCAACTCTCAGGCACATGAGCCTGTAGGTACTTTCCAGTTTACCACGGTAACTGTTAGTACCTAGCGCTCTGGACCACACTGGCCCACCATACCTAAGTATGGACGAAACCACGCTGGCAAGAAGTCTTCGCTTGCTGCCATAAACCGCTGAGCTATTGGACATCATACGAGATAGTGTTGCAATAGCCGATGAGGCCCTCTTACAGGCATAGTCGACGTGACTCCCGAGCGTGAGCTCCATCGTCCACCATAACCCACAAGAGCTGCAGGGAACGCTTCGAGGTGATGGTGCAGTCTCCGACTCTGACCACCGCCTGTTGCTCCGACTTACGGTTGTTCACAACCGTGACCTCCGTCTTATGATGCGCGAGCTCCAGTTTCCTGGAGCGCATCCAGTCCTCGACCTTGCGTATACAGTGCGCGGCCGTCAACTCGACCTCCTCGATAGACTCACCGTAAACCTCCAGCGTTATGTCGTCTGCAAAGCCGACGATCACAACCCCTACAGGGAACTTGATTTTCAACACTCCGTCATACATGACATTCCACAACACCGGGCCCAGGATAGAACCTTGCGGAACTCCTGCGGTAATTGGGACGCACTTCTGACTCTCCTCCGTGTCGTAAACAAGTACTCGATTCTGGAAATAATTTTCTTGAATCTTGTACAGCGACACCGGTACATGGATGCTCCTGAGCGCGAGCGCTATGGAGTCCCAACTGACACTATTGAACGCATTCTTCACGTCGAGCGTGACGATTGCGCAGTAGCATGTTCCCCTTCTCTTGCGCTGGATTGCTACCTCCGCCGTCTTGATGACGGAAGAGATTGCATCCAGCGTGGACCTGCCCTTCCGGAAGCCGAACTGTTACTAGCCAGACCGTGTACACCCTCCGTGTACCTCACCAGTCTGTTGAGGATGATCCTTTCAAGCACCTTGCCCACGGTGTCCAGCAGGCAGATAGGCCTATATGCCGATGGGTCCCCTGGCGGTTTCCCAGCCTTCGGCAATAAAACAAGTCTCTGCCGCTTCCACCTGTCCGAAAAGAGACAGTCATCCAGGCACCTCTGCATGACTGCCCTGAACAGCCCGGGGCCGTTTTTATCACCAGCCTGATCGCCAGGTTAGGGATACCATCCGGTCCCGGTGCCTTACTCACATTTAGGGATTTGGCGATCACGATGAGTTCCTCATTCGTAACCCTTGCCTCCTCCCCTGCCTCGACACGGCTGTCGTCGCTCACGGACTGGATGCTCGGCAGGTTGGCCGACTATCCCTGGTCTATGTCTGAGATACTGGAACGTCGGACGTGAGACTCGACCGCCGGAGGCCAAGGACTTGGCTCGTGGCGCGGAAAGAGTCTCTCGATGATACGCTCCAGCATCGCTGGTGATCGCTCTACAGGCGCCAGCGCGCCTTTAATCTTGGCCATTACGATTCTGTAGGCGTCACCCCACTCGCGCATAGCCTATCGAAGCAGGCCCTCTTGCTGGCCTTTATCGCACTCTTTAGCATCGATCTTGCCGAACTGAATGCTGCGCGGCGCTCTGTCCTCTCATCTTCGTTTCGCGCACGCTGCATCCTCCGTCTCGCACGGAGGCACGCACTGCGAAGGTCGGCTATCGCGTCCGTCCACCAGTAAACCGGTGGCTTCCCATTCCCAGGTTTGGTGGCGTCGCACGCCCGCGATAGCACAGCAACTAGTTGGTCAGCAGTCGGGCGGAGCCAACTGCCCCCCTCGCGCTCCCTTCTCATTGCCTCTTCGAATATCTCGGCATCAAAGTGCGATGACTTCCACCCGCGAACGGTCGGAGTGTTGGCTCTACCCGTCGCTTGCCGCCTCTCGTTGTTGTCTACACTATAACAGCGCGCCTGGTGGTCGCTATTAGTGTAGCCATCGTCTACCCTCCAGTTCTTGATCAGTCCTGGGCTGGAGAACGTCACGTCGATGATCGACTCCGCACCATTTCTGCTAAATGTACATTTGTTCCCAACGTTGGCCAGATCTAGGTTGAGCTTTGCCAAAGCCCCCAACAGGATCTGTGTATGTGTGTGTGTGCAACTTTTTTTTCTCACTCACTTTTCTCAGAGATGGCTGAACTGATTTTCATGAAATTAATTGCAAATGAAAGGTCGAGTTGCGCCATAGGTTGCTATTGAATTTCATTGTAATCGGATTTTTAGTTTAGAGGTTATGTATCAAAATGTAAAAATCACGAAACATCAATAGCTCAGAAACCACACAACCGATTTCAATAAAACTGGTTTCAAATGATCGGGCTGTCGCCAGAACCCTTAACTTTTAAATTTCGTTATGATTGAACATATGGTTCAAAAGTTATGTAAAGAAAAGTTATCCTGAGGTTGTTTAAACTCACTCATTTTTCTCAGAGATGGCTGAACCGATTTTCACAAAATTAGTGTCAAATGAAAGGTCTAGTTGCCCCATAGGTTGCTATTGAATTTCATTGCAATCGGATTGTAACTTTGTCCGTTGTTCATAAAAATGTGAAATCACATAATGAAAGTGAACATATAGACTTTCTCCTAACGATCACTGGCTAATTAAAAGGTAGAAAAGTGATCCAAATGGCCGAATGTCATATACTACTCGACTCAGTTCGACGAACCGAGCCTTTTACTGCATATATGCATGTATCGGTGTAAATATTTGTGTGTGGGTGTGTACGTGTGTATGTGTACCTTTTTTCGCACTCACTTTTCTCAAAGTTGGTCTGACCGATTCTTTCTATCTTGGTGTCAAATGAAGGGTCTATTTGCCGCTTAGGTTGCTATTGAATTTCATTGTAATCAAACTTTTAGTTTTGGCGCTGCGTCAGAATGTGAAAAACGCTCTTATATCTCAGAAGCTATGAACATAGTTGAATTCAAATTAATGGGCTTTTAAACCCTTGAACAAGGAATTTCATAATGTTTAAACATGTGGTTTGAAAGTTAAAGAAAGAAACGTAATCCGCAGACTGTTTGAAACTATAGTTGCGATCAAAATATGTGGCCTCAACATCATTTAAATTTAATATTGTACTATTTAAATGTTTGCGGCCTTGCTCGGGATTAAGGTTGAAATTAAAAGTCATTTCTATCATTTCACTTTTTTCCTTTCTCCTAGAAAGGTATAGCAATCACTGCAAAAACTAAATGAATAAAAGTGCTCAAAAGGGCCGAATGTCGTACATCACTCGACTCAGTTCGACGAGCTGAGCATTTTCTGCATGTTTGTGTGTATGTGTGTGTGTAACGCTCTCCCAATCTCACTCGATTTTCTCAGAGATGGCTGAACCGATTTCAATGAAATTAATTGTAAATGAAAGGTCTAGTTGTCCTATAAGCTAGCTTAGAGGTTATGTATCAAAAGGTAAAAATCACGAAACATCAATATTTTAGAAACTACACAACCGATTTGAACAAAAATGGTTTCAAATGAACGGGTTACCTAAAAACCCTTAAATTTTGAATTATATGAAGATTGAACAAGTGGTTCAGAAGTTATGGAAAGAAGCGTGTTCTGGAGACTATTCAATCTCACTCATGTTTCTCAGAGATGGCTGGACCGATTTTCATAAAATCAGTGTCATATGGAAGGTGTTACCCCATAAGACCCCAATGATTTTTTTTTTGCAAACGGATTATTACTTTGCCTATCATGTTTAAAAATGTGAAATCCACCTATGAAAAGAAACATATTCCGAAGACTACTTGGACTCACTCACTTTTCTCAAGATGGTTGACCCGATTTCCACAGAATTAGTATCAAATGAAAGGTCTAGCTGCCTCATAACACCCTATTGAATGTTGCTGTAATCGGACTGTAATGTATCGAAATGTGAAAATCACGAAACTTTATTATCTTAAAAACTACCGATTTGAACAATATTGATATCAGATGAACGGGCTAGTTAAGGGTTAACTGATGAATTATGGTTGAACACGTGGTTTCAAAGTTTGGCTGCCCTATACGTTACCTTTTCATTTGATTGTAATCAAACTTAAGCAACCGTTATGTTTTAATTTGTAAAACAACGAAAGTCTATTATCTCAAGTATTACACGACTTATTTGAACATAACTAGTGTCATACAAACGAGTCATCTCTCAAACTTACGAATAACAAACTTCATAACAATTTGATGTGCTGTTCGAAAGTTTTGGAAAGAAAAGAAATTCAAAGACTATTTAACACTATACCTGCTTTGATCAATATATATGGCCTCAACATGATTTAAATGTGGTATCGTACTATCTGAACGTTGTGGGCTTTGCAGATGACATAGTCATCTTGGTAAGAGGAAAGTTTGACAACATAGTTTCGGAAAGAATGCAGGAGGCTCTGGAGTATACCCAGTCTTGGTGTATAAAGGAGAGTCTCGGCATTAATCCGACAAAAGCTGTAATCGTACCTTTCACTAGAAAGAGGAAATTCAATCTAAAAACTCTCAAGCTTGGAGGAGTAGAAATTCCATTCAGTGAACAGGTTAAATACTTAGGAGTTATCCTTGATGCCAAGCTAAACTGGAATGCACATCTTGACTATGCAATCAACAGGGCGGTCAGTGCATTATGGTTGTGCTCCAAAACCGTTGGGAGAAAGTGGGGCTTGAGACCGAAAATGGTGATGTGGATATTCATATCTATTATACGTCCAAAACTAACCTACGCTGCGTTAGTGTGGTGGCCAAAAACCAAAGAGTCCACCGCTAGAACAAAGCTAGATAAAGTTCAACGACTTGCGTGCATTGCTATAACAGGAGCAATGAAAAGCACCCCGTCAAAAGCTCTTGATGCAATTCTTCATCTGCTGCCGTTGTACGAATACGTGCAGCTAGAAGCAGAAAAGAGTGCCTTGAAGCTAAAAAGAACAAAAAATATATTGTCAGGTGATCTTGTGGGTCACCTGACAATACTGGACTTTTTCAAAAGAAGGCCAGTGATGAGTATGAATGGAGACTGGATGGCACCTCAGGATAACCATGATATTCCCTACAAGGTATGCGAAACGTCGCGTGCAGACTGGGAAGTCGGAGTTCCTGATGTCCGTCCCGGTTCAACGATATTTTTCACAGATGGCTCAAAAATAGGTACCAAAACTGGTGCGGGAATCTTCGGCCCTGGAATTAATATTTCAGTGGCAATGGGACACTGGCCAACAGTGTTTCAAGCAGAGATTTTTGCAATCCTTGAATGTGCGAATGTATGTCTGACTAGGAAATACACACATGCAAATATTTGTATTTTCTCTGACAGTCAAGCAGCACTGAAAGCACTTGATGCTTATAAATGTACATCCAAGATTGTCTGGGAATGTATTCTCACCCTGCGACAGCTATGTCAAACAAACTCAGTAAATTTGTATTGGGTTCCAGGACATTGTAGCATTGGTGGGAATGAAAAGGCAGACGAACTTGCAAAACAAGGATCTAACTCACAGTTTATCGGGCCAGAACCTTTCTGCGGTATATCAAACTGTGCAGTGAAAATGGAGCTTAAACGCTGGGAGGAACAAAAGGTGATAACCAATTGGTTTGATGTCAAAAAGTGTTCCCAATCTAAAAGAATTATCACACCTAACGAGAATCATTCGAAAAAGCTCCTAGAGCTCAACAAAAGAGCTCTTTGTACATACGTCGGCCTAGTAACGGGGCACTGTCCGAATAGATATCATTTAATGAACATTGGCCGGGTTCAGGATGTTATCTGTCGCTTTTGTAATATGGAAAGCGAGACATCGGAACATCTGCTGTGCAGTTGTGGTGCATTATTTAAACGCAGATCAAGGTTTCTTGGCAGTGGCTGTTTACAGCCCAAAGAGATTTGGTCTTTGAATCCTGGGAAGGTGATTGGCTTCATAAACCATATTTCACCTGACTGGGAGCGTGTCGGTGCAGGTACCTGATCACTTAACAATAGTGGTCATTGTATTTTGCAAGGGGACACGTATAGCAATTGACTGGGATATATATTACAAAAGTTCACATCAATGGACAACGTAAATCTAATTCCCTAACAAAAAAAAAAAAAAAATCTGAACGTTCTCGGTATCGCTCGTGATTAAATTGTTCGAAATTAAGAGTCATTTCTTTTATTTCGCTATTTCTTAAGCACGAACATTACGTCAAATTTCATATTTTATACTTTAATTACAACATCAATATTTTAGAACCCAAAGAGTGAATGTACCTTTATTGGATTTAAGCATGCATGTAAATCTATTTTTACAATAATAAGTTTGAATGAGAAAGGCTGAGTCTGACCGGTAGGTGGATTAATTTAGGTTTTTAACTTAAAGTACATTTATTTGTATTTTTATATGGTTACATATGGTTTACATAATATTTGTTTAGCCTTTCAGGCTCTGCATCTTTGTTTTGAGGTTACATTATTTGTGTAGAATGTTAGAGGTCGTCCTTTATAGGACTTTTTTTTAATTGAAAAATAAATTTTGATAACCTACTTAACTACGAATAACTAACTTAAAATTAATTTGAAACTAAGGTACCAGCTCACAAATGATCTGGTGAGGTGACCTGGTGCAGGACTCTCTGAACCTAGTCAAGGATGTTGCTCTCCGTTCCTCCAGCACCTGAAGACTAGCCAGGCGATGGATTCCACAGTTTCGTGTCCTCGAAGGGGTGTTTAGGATCATACGTAATATTTTATTCTGAACAATCTGGAGTTCGGATTTTAGCGCAGCCCTCCCATCCCAGACAGACAAAGCGTACTCTATGACATATGTATGGTAAAATTATTTGCTTGAGAACGGCAAGCTTGTTGGTGAGGGAAAGGGTGGATTTCCTATCAATGAGAGGATAGAGGGATTTGGTCAGTAAACGAAATAGAAGCTGTTGGTCCAGGGAGAGACCAAGATAGACAACCTCACTCAACCATTCGATGGGAGTGTTATCGAGATGGATTCTCACATTCGCAGGTGGAACAAGTCGAGTTGATTTTGAATGCGAGAATATAATAGCCTGGGTCTTAGTTGCATTGATGCAGATCTTCCAGCTGTTGAAATAGTCGGATAGAACATCCAGGCCCTCCTGTAGTCTACGCGTCAAAGCTCTGATCACTCGACCTTTGTAGATAATGGCAGTGTCGTCTGCAAACATAGACAGGATGCCACCACCAGGAAGGGGAGGAGCATCTGAGGTAAATATGTTGAACAGGATGGGACGAAGAAGGCTACTCTGTGGAACCCCAGCATCTACGTTAAACGTATCAGAGAGAATGTTGTTGAGGATAATTCTTGATGATCCTCACGAAGAAAATGAATCGCTGCAGCTTGAACACCAGGCCATAGCAGACGTTTTACTAACGGATTTCCGCCTTATGATCTGAGTAACTCTAGACAGTTGGTGAACGGTGGAGTGACCCTACCTAAACCCGAACTGTTCTGGGAGGAAGATGTTATTCTGGTTTACGAATTCTAGTAAGCGACTAAGAATCAATTTTTCGAACAACTAAATTATGAATTATAGATGAGGAAAAAAATAGGCTGATCGGACGATAGTTTTTAGCGTTGGTAGAGTCCTTACCGGGTTTATGGATGGGGTTCACTTTAGCTAATTCCATCAAGACGGAAAGTAGCTGAGCTCCAGACACTTGCTAAAGATCGCTGCCAGATGTTCGAAAAATTCTCGACTCAAGTTTTTCAACTCAAGGTTGAAGACCTCATCGACACCGGTGGCCTACATGTTCTTGGTGCGCTTGATGGCATCTAACACCTCATCAGCAAATTTTTAGATTCATCGGGAATGACTGAAGGAAGATCGACGGCTCTAGTTATTACTTCCTGGACGGCAAGCTCGTGCGGGCTAACCATGATATGACCCAAATTATGAGAGTTGACAGAATTCTGACCAAGTGCATTGGCTTTTTCAGATGCTGTTAGAAGGAAATGACCGGGGATTGGTGTTGAGGGTGATAGGAGGGAATAGGTCTCGGTTTGATTTTCAAAATTTTGGCAAGTCTCCAGAACAGCTTTTCACGGACTGGGAGGGAGCAAAGATTTTGATAAAAGTGTTTGTTTCTTAGATCCACCAACCTTGCTTTGATGATTTTGTTAAGACGATTGATATTGGTCTTCAGGTGAGGCAGGCCAGAGCGCTGGTACTGTCGTCTTATAGTATAACGGAATTGGATGTATCGTTTGATTGTGTTGTCTAGGTTCAGAGTGTTACTCACCAGACTGGAAGCCGGCACATGTAGATCCCGGGCCTGGGATAACGCCTCATCGATGGACTGAAGACACTGGTCGATGTTCTCTGGAGACTCTAGCTGGACGCCGTAGTCAATTGCGTTGTCCACGCATCGCTGGAACCGCGTCCAATCGACTCGATGGTAGTTACACCGAGAGACTTGGAATCGGTTAGCAGAGGATCCAACTTCGACTACCACTGGGAAGTGGCCCGAGCTGAGTTTTTTGTGAACAACCGGGTCGGTGATGTTGCCCATATTGGATATGAACAGGTCGATGGTTGCGTGTACCCGGATCTGCTCGACCGGGTGGGAGCGGCCGGACCTAGGATGTTGTAGTGGCCTACTTGTAGATCGTTGAAGAAGATTAGGCCGTTTTGGTTTCGTCGACTGTTGCCCCAGGCTTGGTATTTGCGTTGGGGAGGGGGGGGGGGGGTGAACGGCTACCGGATCTCGTTGCTTGAGCATATGTAGAGGCATCTGTGACGGGTCTGGTGGTTGGATTCAGCGGTAGCGGGGCGAACGAGGGTATGGGGTGCCGGGAGCCAATGGCAGGGAACTCTTTCGTGTTGTTTGGGGCACCTTTAGGCGACCTGGCTGATTGTTGGTGGAGGCCTGCTTACGAATCTCGATGATCTCTGTGCGATTCGGGCACATTCCGCTGGTTGCTTTGTGGGCAGCCCCACAGTTAGCGCACACCGGATCAGCAGTCTCCATCAGCTGGCAGGCATCGGGTGCGTGCGGTTTTTAGTCCCGTGTCCAAACAGCAGGCAGATGGAGCATTCGGTGACGTCACGATGCACTGGTTTGTAGCGCCCCCAGGCTACGATGATGTGAAAAAGTGCTCGGATGGACTGCAGGTCTGCCAGGCACGTTGAATTTTTCTCCAGGTTTACAAGATATAACTGATCATGGTACTTCCGAGTTTTGTTGTGACGCGTCAACTTATGGATCTGGATTGGTTTGAGTCCTTTTGCCTTTAGTTTCTCCAACAGGGTGTCAACTTCCATGTCAGGAAGACCACGGAGAACAACCTTGAGGGGTTTTTCTACTTCGATATCGTGGGAGAAATATTCAACCTCGTGTTTTTGCCGTATCACTTGCACTGCCTTGTAATGATTTAACGACGGAACCATCAGTTTGTATCCTTCAGTACACATGCGGATGGTGCATTTCAGTCCTTTGCAAAATAAAACACTATTGCTTCACGAAGACCTTCCGGCAAGCCTTTTACATAGAAAGGCGGGATTTTCTCCTTCTTCACTATTTCGGAATTCGTGGCGTTTTCCAGGACAGCGAATCTGTTGTTGGTCTAAAGCTTTTTAGCCGCAGGATCAGGTGTTTTGCCAGGCCGAGGCCGTTTTCCCGTGCT
Source organism: Wyeomyia smithii (assembly GCF_029784165.1). NCBI lineage: Eukaryota > Metazoa > Arthropoda > Insecta > Diptera > Culicidae > Wyeomyia > Wyeomyia smithii. The sequence continues at coordinate 165,404,203 of NC_073695.1, read as the reverse complement.
GGAACTGGTTTTTGATTTACCCATATCAGGGTTCACAGTAGCGTCGGTTTCCAACGCAAACATAGAAACTTACGATCGAACGTACAAAGCGAAAATAAACTACTGTACTGCTCAACAAGCTTGCAGAGAATGTCTAATGATGAATGAACTGATTTACTTGAGAAGAAACAGTCTCTTATATAACCCAAAGAGTGCATTCCCGGCTAACTAGGTACTCCATTCTGTCGTCCTTTTAAGGGAAAGGCAGCAAGCGACCAATCAAAAGTCGACATCTGCGTTTCGATAATGTTCAACAATTTTCAATAGTATAATAGTTCGAACAATCAGATTACAATTTTCTGCATTTGGACGGGTATTTAAATGATTTTCCAATCTATTGCTGCAAAAATTAAGAAATCGGTTAGAAACTGACTGAGTTTAAAACTTTCGAAATTAGAAAATTTTCGTGACGCTCTCGAGGTTATGAAATTAGATCCCTGTATTGAAGTTGGGTCCCTGTATATATTACCGTAAGACGTATTCTACGTAAAATATTTAAAAAATATGAAAGCATCTGCTGTCGATTAAATCTTTAGCGTATCAATCGAACATCTTAGCCAATCTTTCATCGGACCATGTATGGTCAAAATGAACCGATCTGAGCAAGTATACGGACGTTTATGGCTTTGGAAGAGCACTTTGACTTCAATGAGACTGCTGGACGATTCGCAAATGGGCTTAGATCTGTGATACTTTAGATTATTTTATTTATTAAGACTTTATTCGTCAGATAAGTTATACCACACGCAAAAGTTGAAGTCTTGAACAATCATTGTGTCTTCCCGATTCGCACAAATCTTGCACAGAAATCGCACAATAAATGTGTAAAACGCATAACGCAACAGTTGTACTGCGAATACATTGACATAGAATGAAATCAGAATATGTATCATATCCCGACACTTTATTTCTCACGTCGAGTGTATTAGTGACTGTTCCTTCTCTCTTGCTCGTAGATTTTCCATGTATAGACCGTTCCGATAATTATAAATACACTTACGATCAACCGTCATTTCAAATAACGTGCACCAAACGTTGGCTGCGTCCTGTTGTTTACATCCAAAAGAAAAAGATGCTGTCATTTTTTCTAACATTTAGTGCGAAATTTTGAAAATGCGTGGCCTTTCTCCTGAGCAAAGAAACCGAATTGTGCACAAATGGGGCACCGTGAGTGGTCTTTCTATAAGAAAATTAGCCAGAGAAGAAGGTATAAGTGTCGGAGCAGTTCAAACCGCATTGCGGAAGTATTTTCACAGTGCACATTTACTGATGCCCCAAGACGTGGTAGAAAATCTGTGGGCCTGTTGATCTAACAATGGACAAAAAGGTTAAGGAATACTACAAGCGGCATCCTTCGGTATCAGTACAAGATGTGGCGAGAAAGCTTGGAACCTCGGCGAGTAACGTTATGTGTCCCAAGGGAAAATGGGTCTGCAGACCCGTCGGAAGCAGAAGCAGCCAAAACGAATTCCAAAACAAGCTGAATCTGTGAAACCGAGAGCTCGGTAGCTTTATGATAACCTTCTGACCAAAAAAAATGGGGGGTGTTATCATGGATGACGAAACCTACATAAAACTGGACTATAAGACTCTGCCAGGACCGCAATCTTATACATCACCGAAGGGAAAGGATGTCCCTGGACCAGTGAAAGCCATTTACACCGAAAAATTCGGCAAGAAGGTAATGGTTTGGCAGGCCATTTGTGAATGTGGGAAAATATCTCGTCCATTCATTACGAATGACACAATGAATGGTAAAATTTACGTGAAAGAGTGTTTGCAGAAAAGGTTGTTACCCATGGTTAAGCAGCATAACAATCCTCCAATCTTTTGGCCCGATCTTGCTTCCTGCCATCACTCTAAGCATGCACTAGGGTGGTATAAAACAAATAATGTCACTTGTGTCCCAAAGGAGATAAATCCTCCAAACTGCCCTGAAATTCGCCCTATTGAAACTTTTTGGGCTTTGACCAAGGCAAAGCTGAGGAAATATGTCAAACCAGCGAACAATGTTGAAAAATTTAAAAAAGATTGGCTTAAAGTGTCGCGCGCTTTGCAATGCTGCTTGATACCAGCTGAAACTGTTTAGGTGTAGTAGTTTAGAGCTGACAAATACATTGAAAAAACGTTAGAGCATTAATTGCGTTATGTCCAACACGCAATCATTGTACTGGTTCCAAACCACATCAACAATTGCGCTAAAAACGCACAATTTTGTACTGGTTCCGCACCATCCAACTTTTGCGTGCAATGACAAATACAAAAACTGCTTTTTTCACATTATGGAAAAATGCAAAAATTACTTCCATTCTAAAGCCGGATAAGAATTCAGCTGAAGTTTCAAGTTATCGACCAATCAGCTTGCTTTTTTCGATAAGTAAACTGTTTGAGAGAATTATTCTTAACAGAACGATGATGAGAGTTACTAATATGATACAAGCTAAAAAGCCTGAAGGTTATTCCACTGGAGCTGCTCTCTTAGCCATAGAAAAAGTATTCGACAGTGTTTGGCATAAAGGTTTGCTGCGGAATTGTTAACTTGCAATTCTCCAATTCTTATAATCCAAATTTTGAAAAATTATCTTACTGATCGAACTCTACAGATTGTCTACCAGAATTCAAAACCTGATAGATTTACTGTTAGGGCATGTGTGCCTCAAGGTTCAGTATTGGGTCCAGTCCTGAGATCTTCCTGATTTACCTCCGGGATGCACAAAGTTTTTGTTCTGCGATGACACAGGCATTTCCGTAACAGGAAAAAGTCCTCGTGTCATATGCGATTGATCAAAGTTTAGATATTTTTTCTTCCTACTTGCAAAAGCGGAGAATCTCTCCCAATGCTGCTAAAACTCAATTGATGTTTTCTTCTCATAAGTGCTTTCTTCCTCAAACCAAACAATAATCACGTTATCAATATGAATGGAGTTATTTTATATTGGTCTGAAAAGGTTAAGTACTTGGAACTAATTTACGATAAAAAAATTATTTTCAAAGAGCATATTGTGAGTATACAAGCAAAGTGCATTAAATATACGGGATGTTCATATCCTCTCATTAACAGGAATTCCAAACTTTGTTTGAAGAATAAACCTTTGATTTACAAACAAGTTTTTAGACCAGTAATTCTTTATAATTTACCGACCTGTACAAGTTGTTGTTTAACAAGGACAAAAACACTTCGAAGGATTCAGAATAAAATTCTGCGAGGCCTACCACGGAGTCGACGGCCTCTTCCTGGTTCTCTACTGAAGATAGTTTTGGCGGTTCTTTCGTCAGGCATTCTGGCTAGATGTCCAGCCCACTGAATCCTGCCCCGCTGTATTACCTTCACTATATCAGCATGTTTGTATACCTGGTACAACTCGTGATTCATCGTCTGCGCCACACTCCATCTTCCAGTTTACCGCGAAGTATCGATCGCAGAACTTTACGCTCAAAAACTCCGAGCACTCGTTGATCAGCTTCCTTCAGTGTCCATGCTTCATATCCGTAAAGAGCCACCGGGAGTATCAGCGTCCTATACAGCGCTAGTTTTGTGCGAGTTTGCAAACTACGGGACCTTAGCTGGTTACGTAGTCCGTAGAAGGCCCTGTTCGCAGCTACAATTCATCGTTTCATTTCACGGCTCATATCGTTGTCACATGTCACAAGCGTACCAAGATAAACGAATTCGTCACCTCAACACCAACACCACTGGGACTCCCACGCTCTCTGCCAGCTACCATGTACTTCGTTTTGGCAGAGTTAATGACAAGTCCCAATCTCGCTGCTTCCCTCTTAAAAGGTACGAAGGCCTCCTCCACGGCCTTACGGTTGATATCAATGATATCGATGTCGTCCGCAAAACCAAGAAGCATGTGAGATTTCGTGATGATCGTACCGTTTCTTTCGACGTTTGCTCTTCGTACTGCACCCTCAAGAGCGATGTTAAACAGTAGGTTGGAGAGCCCATCCCCCTGCTTCAGTCCATCCAACGTAACGAACGCGGCTGATGTCTCGCCACCTATCCCACGCATGATTTTGATCCCTCCAGCGTCATACGACTCAGCTTAATTAGTTTCGTAGGGAAACCGTGCTCCAGCCAGTGCTTTGTAAAGGATCGCAAGTTGACTGTTAAAACACGAATGCGATCGCTTTCCGCAGTCAACTTGTCTGCTCGGCATAGTACAGCGATCGCCCGGAGAAAGAGCAGTCAAAGTGGAATTGAATATTTTTTTAGTTCCTAGGTGGCGGTTATTCGCTATGGCAGCGCTCGTTTATTTCGTTCAATCTTTCATTATGTATACGATCAAGGCACAAAGTGAATAGGGTAGTTGGTACCATTTCTACAGCTTCGCTGAGTTGCGGGCCAGCGAAGACGGCACCGAAGGCGGGAAGTTAAGAATGAAATGACTTTCGGTCGCTTGCTCGGCAATTAACACATGTGATTTGCTATTTCCTAATTGTGTCCTTTGCATCTGAGGTGGATGGCCTTTAGATTTTTTTTGTGACTCGACTGTGGTGTAGCGTATCCTGCGCTGCGAAAGCGGCTCGCCCTACCGCAGTTTAATGTACAGGTATACTTAAGGCTACGGTAAGGCGAACCGCCTACGCAGCGCAGGCCGCGCCAGTATGTTTTCAGCCTCACAGTCTTTCGTGAAGGTGTAAAAGAAATCATATTTTCTAATCAATATTTTGTACCGTAAAACGGGGTATCATTGATCAGCGGGGTAACATTGGTCAGTTTTACCCTTCTCATGAATAGTTGAAATAAAACTGCCCCGTGATTACTTTTGCTAAATTTGAGTAAAACATCTTAGTTTTGTGTTATTCGAGATCTGAACAATATTGCATGGTTTGGAATTTTTTGTTGTTTTGATAACCAAATTTCAAAATCAATTTGATCGTTATATTTCTTACTCTCAGTAAGTGCCAAGAAAGCACTTTATACTAGTCGAATATTAAACATTTCGTATTCATTGAAATGTTCTCCAAATCCGTTATCTAATTTTCTCAATCAACTAGAAAAAAATTTATGCAAATTTATTACATTTATAATTAATTAATTTATATATGTTGAGAAAGTCCAGTTTTATGCTCTAACCAGACATCATCCTGGTCTACGCCAGGATGTTGTCTTAGCTAGAGCATAGAACGTAAGAGGCTAGAGCTGGCCTATTGATACTTCCGTTGTTGGAAAGGCCTTGCATATATGATCAACATACGTTTTCTGAACACCAACATTTTACAACGATTGCTGACTTACAAAATACTTCTGGCACATTTCGCAACGTTTACGTTTTTCATCATCGAAAGGTGAAATTACATATGGCATAAAAATGACTCGCAGTAGGCCGCGGCTAGGTGCAAGGACAGGACTATCCTCCGCAATGAGAGCAGTCAAGGAGAACGTGATGTCAATCCGGAAAGCGTCTCTAAACATGTTATCAAAGCAATATCTAACATTTTTAGTTCAAAAAAGTTTCAAAACAATTTAAAATTGACACCGATCAAAGTTATCCCAAATAAAGAAACAACGACGAAAAACAAATGTTTTAATGTTAAAGATTTTCGAAGGGCTTTAAAAACTAACTTCTCAAGTTCTAAAGATGCCACTACTGGTACTAAAAATATGAAAACTGTAATTTCAGTTGTAAAATATATAAATACACAGGGGTCTTTTTTTACGCGGTTGGTTGTACCGCGTTGAAAAAATCCGCGTATAAAAAACCGCGTAATTTTAAAAAATTGCTTAAAAAACTCCATTCAATAATAAGATCCGATTAAAAATAATGGCACGTAAGTAAAAATAAACTTGAAAAATGATATACAAATGGTGACGAAACACACAAAATAAGTTTTTAGTGCTTCTAAAATAAAAATTCATTGAAGAACATGACAATAACATTTTTATAATAATTTTGCTACATGTTTAAGCTTTCGTTTCTTAAACGAAAGTAAATCGCAACGACCCTGACTCGTATCGTTGTAAAATTATTAATGTATTTTTGTTTCTTCTTCCCGAATCAACGGAAATTGCCTATGTTTTGATAATAACAGCAAATATATTAAAAATATGCATTATTTAGATTAATAAAACAGAATATCTTATTGTCATGAACCATACGATTGATTTTTACTTTATTGGATTTACTTATACTAAACTTATTTCGCGTAAAAATAATCGTCACTGTGCTACAGCGATTTAGAACTTCTGAAGTGACCTAGTGTAGGTTGTAGGTCTTGTTGAGTATAACATTCGCTTATACTAGAAATTTTACAAACACCCTCAAAATCTGAAGTTAGGGTCAAAATACGGTTTTTGGACCTCAGCGCATATAATATTTTTTAACTCAGTCATTTATCAACCGATTTTTAATATGTAAGCAGTTTTAGAAAGGAGATAAGTGAAGCTTTTAAAATATGTACAGGTTTTTACTAATATCAATAAAACATGTTGAGTTATTTGAGTTTAAATATAAGTTTTTAGATTTTTTCACGCAGTTTATCGACTTAGTTTGAAATTTGCCGTTTTTTTTTAAGAAACATACCACAAATATAATATAATTTTGAAAGTATATTCAATTCCGAATCAAATGAAAGTATTTTGGTGAAAATCGGTTGATATTTGGCTTAGTTATATTTTCTTTAGAAAACCAGTATTTTTGGCTTCTATCGCACAACTATTTCACGGAGCTACAAATGATAAAAAAATGCAAGAACTTTTGATGTGACTTAGTGTGGGTTATATTAGATCAATGATCTAATTAATCAGCCAATATAGGCTTTTACTTAGTATAAGTCGGGTCTTCTTCAATTAGTTATTAAAAACTATCTTTAGATTTAATCTTCTTAATTGTCTCCGTACGTACTCGTTCACGGCTCAAATCAGAAAGCTCTTATATTCGGTCTTTTCATGCAATCATTTATCGAGAGCGAGAATTCCTCGCATCGATTGGTTTTAGTACAATTTGTTATTTTTTCATGCTTAATTTAAATAACTAAACTATCGGTATATAACAGGTTATAGTTTAAGTCATGTGTTACTTGCGCGTTTACTTTAAGTTTTTCAAAAAACCCCAAAAATTATAAGTTAAGGTCAAAACCCTGCTTTTTACCTTAGCTTACATTTTTATGTTTAATTCGGTTATTTTCCAACCAATTTTTTATATTTTGGCTGTTTTGGAAAGGCGAAAAATAGAAACTTTGAAATATATGAATATGTTTAAAGAGTTCACCTATATGTGATGAATAGTTTTCATATAAATAAGATGATTCATAATTAATAAAATAAGATGATTTATATATTTTTTCAAATTTTACCTATATGTGATAAATGGTATGTTACACTCAGCAAGACCTATAACCTACACTAGGTCACTTCAGAAGTTCTTGCATTTTTTTTTTTCATTTGTAGCACAGTGTAATCCGCGTTATGTCAAAAAGCCGCGTAAAAATAATCCGCGTTATTGTAAAAATCGCGTAAAAAAGTCGCGTATAAAAAAACCGCATAAAAAAAACCCGCGTAAAAAAAGACCCCAGTGTACTCACGAAAAAGTGAAAAAAACTGATCAATGTTACCCCGTTTTACGGTATATACCTACCTATTTGTGTTGTTGCGAGCACGAGTGGTTGATTTTTCTTTAAATGCCGTTAATCAATTTACTCCGATAACTTATTTTGATTATTGAATTTCATAGATTCAACTGCACTAATGGAAAGAAATGGAATTTTGTATTAAAACGTAATTGTATTTGGATACGACGGCCATGTAGCATGTACCACTTTCACTCTATAAAAGAAAAAAAGGGGTACAAACGTTGCGAGCTTTTTATTCAAAATATATATATATATATATATATATATATATATATATATATATATATATATATATATATATATATATATATATATATATATATATATATATATATATATATATATATATATACATATATATATATATATATATATATATATATATATATATATATATATATATATATATATATATATATATATATATATATATATAAATATATATGTATATATATATATATATATATATATATATATATATATATATATATATATATATATATATATATATATATATATATATATATATATATATATATATATATATATATATATATATATATATATATATATATATATATATATATATATATATATATAAAACTTATTCCAACCACAAATCGTAATTTTGACAACAATGCGAATGTTAAGCATCATTTCGGAATTCTCTCGCTACGCCTCGAACGTAAGAACCCAGTCAGAATTTCATGGAACGCGATTCGGACCATCGGACCCATCTCTCTCAAAATTCATGCGGGTTGAACGAAATTCGCTCGAAATACACGATCTCTCGTATTGGTGTGTGCGCTGGACGCTCTATTTCTGTTTTTTTCGTCTTTCTCTTTTGGCGCCGGGCATATTCTTTCGGTTTTTTTTCTGTCTTTCTCGCTTTGGCGCAGACCTTATTCTCACCGATAGCAAACGTCGCGCAAACAGATGCACGATTTATTGTATTGGTGTGTGTATTGAACTCTTGTTTATTCTCATCGAAAGCAAACGTAGCGCAAACATTTTTTTGTTTTCAATCGAGTTGTGATTGAAGTTTAATTAATTCGTATCGCGTTAAAAATTCGCGTGTTTAAAGTAAGAAAATACTGTCGCGGCGGGTTAAAAAGTGTCGAAAGTGTTTTTTCGGCTTCTGGGTGTAATTCGGTGCTATGTTTTCTGTAATGGGGAATGCAGTAGTGAAAAATTTATAATTTTCATGTGAAAAAAAAAAGTAAAACCCATGGAAGTTAAGTGCGGTGCATATCATTCGTGAGTGAAACGGAAAATCTAGCGAATTTAAAACGGATTTAATCCGCGCTAGATGATAAAAGAATGCTGGTTGGTAACCAGCAAGTGTGTTGTTTTGGTGTTTGGTGTTTGTGTTTATTCTTCTGCATCTTTAATAAGTGCAATTGCACTCGCCAGGTTAGTGTTTCAGCAAAAAAAAAATAAACCACAGCAATCATTCCGGCCGGCTGTTTTAGTTGTTTTTTTTTTAGACCGCTTATCGAGTCAATTAAAATATGCATTTAATTGTTAAATGTTAGAGATTTAAAGTTGTTTATTTTCTAGCTCATTTGCGTTAGCTTGACGGAGCAGTGTTTACAATACATATTATTTTCACAGGGTTAAAACAAACTTGTTAGAGGGGGTCATCGCTACACCCGATTTACTGGGGTTAGTATGGTTTGACAATTTTCTGGTTGGGGGTTGTTGGGTTGGGAGCTTGAGTTTGTTTGTATTATTAAGTAATTATTAACTATATTTTTTTCTAAGATAAATCTAAACTAATTTCTAATTACTAGTGACTGAGTTTTCGCATATGTATTACACTGCATTTCACATTGCACCGAGTTATAATTGTTCAATGTGTAGGGCGAAAATTGTCAGTTTTTTTGCAAGCGTTTAATAAAAATGAATCATAAAGTCTTATATGAAACAGGTTGATCAAATTGATTCAATGCAAAATAAGTTTTGTTGTGAAATTTTACTGCACTTCTTTAAATATCTTTTTTTTTGTCAAAATTAGAGTGACACATTGTTTCTTAGCCACTGTTAAGTGGACTTTTGTTAAATTTCATTTTGAAACATTGATTACAAATCAATGGCAAATTCGTTTTTGCAAACACATAAAAAAAATTAAAACAAAAATGAACTCGCTTTGAAATATCAAAGAGTGCATTTTCTAAAACCAGTGCACTTTATAAGAATTGCAAACATGCATAAATCGTTGTAATTTTGAAAAACTTCGTTGTAGAATAAAAAACATTTCGTTAGTTAATCGAATATGCTATTATTTATTTTCACGTAGTTGACGAATAGTCTTGATTCTCAAAAGGATACTCGATTTTAAAAACTTCACGAAATTTAGACTTGATCGACTGGGCTGGGAATTTTTTGGCTCAGTTTTTGTGTCAATCACATTTGTTTCCTGTAATATTAAAAACTTTTACCCCAATAGCAGTGCATGTTTGTACACAGAAGTTTCCAAGCATGATGCGTGTTTCCGTACCATTGACTTTGCCGCATCTCATAATCGTGGTTAGGAGAGACGGTTTAGAACTTGATTATTTTTTTACTGCTGAACTGATCTAGCGAGTATCGAGTGTTTCAAGGTTTTCAATATAAGTTTTACACAATAGCAGTTGAGAAAAACGGCAATTTGTCCAGACCACGCCAAGTTTCAATGATGTTCAAAATTGGCTATAGGTAATATCATGCCAGTATAAGCTTGATGTTTTTTTCTAATTGTCAGCGTTCTAAAAGCAAGATTTCTGTTTTGATTGCTTAGTTTTTAAAATAAATATTACATATTTTGTCTTTCCACCCACAATATGATGATTATTGAAAAAAAAAATAAAATAAAATAAAAAGACCCGAATAAAAACATAATTTACTTTGAATAAAAAGCCCGTGTTAATGCTAATACAAATAATTGAAAGAGGAACAGATATGTTTAGTAAACTTTAATCAGTTAGCTTTTTAAACTCTAGCAAAGTCTATGGGAAACATTGTAAGTTTTATTTTTCTTTTCCATTAAATTCAGTTCCCGAGTTTACTATGATGTTTTTCGCCATTTTCAATTTTCCAAAAATATTTGATTAGCTTAAAATGGGAAACAATCAAAATTACTTTCAGTGTGCTAATCCGATTGGTTCCATTTTTTTTAATTAGCAAAATCTTAAAATATATATTTATTTTTGGATGATCAAGGGAATTTTAAATTTGTTTCTTGAAATCTTTGAAATTATTTACTCGATCATCGGTTATTTTTGTATGCGAAAGTTGCTTGAAATTGAGAATTGAAATTGTTGTCTAACAACTTGTTTCAAGAAATTCATTTTTACGTTTCAGTCGCTTTTAACACGGCGGATACGCGGCGCGTAGAACAAAATGGGAAATCTTTTCTTCAAAACATTCCAAAAGTGGGCAAGCAACAAACGCGTTTTTCACTTGAATTTCCCAGAAAAATTTAAATGGTTTTTGGTAATTTTCTCTGATATTCGAGTTCATTCGCAGAATGAAATAACACTGCTTTTTAATTTTCAAACATGATTAAAAACTTTTTACAAGTAAATTTTTTTTACGTGGATTTCAGAATTCACTCGGTATTTTTACGTGGATTTTGAACTTAACGCGTTTTTTGGAAGCTAGCCTTTCATGGCAAACGACTTTAGGATATTAGAATTTTTAAGAGCGGTTTTCTTGAAACAGCATTTTTACAGTCGACTGGAATATTGATTCCAGTTTTTGTTTTTTAGGGCTATTACATACCAAAAACGCGTATGTGGGACTTTTGCCAAATTTTTCAAAAAACAAATTAAATGTTCGTTGTTTTTTTAAAAACAAAAACGGAAGTGTTTAGGAAACTCTGTCGTAAAAGCGTAGAATACTCTTTTAGAAAAAAAATGTTCTTGGCCCAGGTGAGCTCAGGTTATGTTGTTCGCTGTTTGACTCGTCATTTTTAAACAATAGTTAGTTAATCTAAAGAGTTCTTAATCTAAAAGACTTCCACAAAAAATGTCCCAGTTTCAAACTTTGCATAGATGTTTCTATGGGCTAAAGACGCATTGGTTTAATTTTTTGAAACACGACTCTTTTTTGAGAAGCTATTGAAAAATGCTATATTGAAAAAGTATTGATGGTTATGAATACAGTGATCACCCGATTATATCTCACCCTGTTGATTTTTGGCGTGATAAAATAGGGAAAGTGATAAAATCGGGAAATTTTTAAAATTTATTTCTTTTATTGAAGGTGTTAAATCAATAACTAAATACGTGAAATCAGCGATTATAATATTTTTTGGAAAATTTATCTGTACAAACATATGAAAAAAGCTACAGTTGTTTTTTCATAAATCGATATATCTGAATAATGACTAAAGATAGAGAAAAGTTATCAAGGGATGAATTTGAGAAAATTGTTTAAGCTTTAAAAAAAAATATTTAAAAAATTCAATTTGAGATCCTGTACTGGAAAAAAAATTTCAAAAACAAAAAGTGACAATAAAAAATCGATCATCACTATTTTTTTTAAACATTTTTTTAGATAGATAATTCAGTTGCCTGAAACTTTTCTGAACAAACCTTAAAAAATAAAAAACCTAAAAAAATCGATGTAGAGGTGCAAATATATTACAATTAAATTTTTTTATTGTTCATGTTTCTGTTTGAATTGGTAAAATCAATTGCTTGCTTTTTTGTAGCGCAGTACCATAAGCAAAATATTAGATGTTCTCACAACACTAAGCTTTGCCGAAGACAGCATGCTGATATCTCTCACATATTGCAACCAGAAAAATCTTAAAATGTAAATAACGATTTTCAATGCCTTCTCATAGAAAACTTTATGTTGCTTGCAATTTGTAAGAGATAGAAAAATGATGTCTTCCGTAAAGTTTCTTGTTTTGAGATCACCTATTACTTTGCCTAAGACACCAAGCGTCTATCTTTATCTAATGAAAAAGTAAATATTCTATCTCACTTTTAGGAGGATTGATCTTCCAGCTTTCTACATCAAAAGATGCGTTTTCAAATATTTTGAAACTTCTCCGAACATATTATACGGTTAAAATAAACATTTGTATCACTATTCAATTATTCGCACGATAACAAAATGTAACATTGTGCATCGGTTGAATTTTTAATGTAAACTGCATCCAGAATGATACACAGAATTATGAAAAATATCTTGAATATTGAAGCGTGATAGAAAGTCAGTTCACCCTGATAAAATCGGGGGTAGATAAAATCGGTGGCAGATAAAATCGGGTACAGATATAATCGGGTGATTACTGTATTTTAGAGACAAAATGGTTTGTTTGATTGGTGTGACGTCTTCGGCATACTTGTTGATAATAATTTTGTCTTTCAAAAAAAATATACTCTGGAATTTAAACATTAAAAGAACAATTAAAAATTAATTACGTGGAAAAACTCTTTTTTTAATAATCTGATTTTTTTTAATAAAAAATAAAAAAGATTCCCTAAACATTGCGGACTGTCCGGTCATGGAGGATTGATTGATTGAAAAGTTGTACTGTTAAAAAAAAACAATTTATTTTGTATTTTTTTCAAAGTTGCGTCCTTGAAAGATAGTCTGCGTCATTTTGACTGCTCGCTTTCTGCAATGTTGTCCATTTTTTTTGCTAACAGTGCGTTGGTCTTTTCTCATTATTTCAAAAACAATAAAGAAATATTAAAACTTGAATTCTGGGGTGACATTGCGCATTTCGTTTCGAGCAACTCGAATAAAACTAAATGATCGCTGGGGGCGTGATGTTTCGTTTTTCGTATTTTTCCGACTTTGCGGGTTAGATGGGCCGCAGGACAAATGACAATGACAGCTTATTTTAAGCTTAAAGCATAACTGGCAGTATGCGACCTACTCGAAAATAGCGAAAATCGTTCGAATCGAGCTGCGCAATGCCTCCCCTGGTTTCTGTTATTTATCGGTGAGGTGACACTGTAATGACCATTCAATGATAATTTAAAGAAAAAAAACCTATTCAATTATTTAGAATTCATGACTCCTGAGGTTTCGACGTATGATTATCCTTTTTTTTAAAGTTAAATGAATGTATCAAAGATTAGTTTTTTACGCATATCAAAATATGTTAATAAAATCCAGTAAAAATGATGAACACGAAATAGAGAAAAAACTAGAGTATCGGTAAGGAATTGCATCACATCGACAGAGGTCGCTCTTCGGCAGGTTTTGAATTAGAATGCTGAAAAAAACCGCTGCTGAAGTGTGAAAATCGGGAATTCACCATGTGATGGAATGTTTACCTTAAAAAAAAAAGTCTAATAGTTTGCAGATAACAATTTTAAACTTGAAAAAAATCGTAATCATAATTGTTTTCGATACGTTTGGCATGTCCAAGTTCTGATCGACACCATTTTCAGGCTCTTGGTACCGCAGTGCCAATTCGTTGAATTAACCCCAATAGTAAGCTCGTTTTGCATCGTTTCAAAATTAATTTGAAATCTTTCAAAAGAGTGTCTGAAAACAGTGCTTCAAAACTTTTTGCTTTGTACTTTTTGTCGTTAGTAAACCGGTGATACACCAATGTTACATAATACCTATTCGAAATTGCTGGGTGCATCGAAGTAACTTGCACTTGGGCAACCTGAAATGATTATTTGAATTACCGCTTTTTGCATTTTTTAAAATAGATACAGGCCAATATCAGTGGAAGTAAAGTATGCGCTCACTATACATATGGCTTTTTACGGTACTAAATACATCTGCATTTATACACTTGTGTTATTTAAAAAAATCGAAAAACTTTTTATTGCATTTTATGAAAGGATATGTACCTTCAGATAAAGCAATAAATATATTCGGATTTTTTCGACTAGAGTATCTTTTCTCAAAATATCATAAACCTCTGAGCAGTAGCACCGATTTGGCTGCTGCGCGCCACACGCCACGAACGATTATCTCGATACTATTTTTTCCAATGTGGCTGTGATAGGCCTGAATTTTAGACAGGCTTGTTTTTAACATTAATAGCGTGCTCGGAACGAAGGAATTTCAATTTAAAGCCACATTTTTTTCCTACCGAAAATTTTTACTAAAATAACGAAACTTTTAAGAAAAACAATCACCATTTTTGTGAAAAAAATAAAGCATGCAAAATCCTCCATTCATGTACATCCAGGGGCGGATTAAGACGAAAGCGAAGCAGGCGGTCGCCTCCTCGTCAATCATATAAGGGCGCTTAATGTGGGAGCGAAAAGATTAAAAAAATCTAAATTCAAACCACAATAATAATTTGAATGTTCGGAAAGTTTAGTTGGTTGGGTGGTTTTCCAGGCTTGCTCATCAAGTCAATAAAAATATGAATTTGTACATTTGATTTTTTATTTTGGAACATCGATTATAAATCAAATTAAAATTCTAGTTTTTTGGAATACTTAAGAAATGTAAACATGCAAAAACCGTTGTATATTTGCTAAACTTGTTCCGTTTTAGAATAAACACCATGTCAATAGTAATGCTGTTTTTACTCTCACGTAGTTGACGGGGAGTCGTGATATTTAAAATGGATGATCTCCTGATCATGAGGGCTTCACGAAACTTAGACTTAATCGACTGAACTGGAAACTATGTTATAAAGTTTCTTTGTGTCAACTGAATTTGTTCATAATTCAAATATATAATTTTTTTTCATTATTTTTAACTGCTGAACTGATCTAGAAAGTAAAGAGTGGTTGGAGATTTTTTATATAAGTTTTACAAATAGCACTTGGGAAAAGCGACAATTGTCAACAGGACATACTAAGTTTTAGTAAAGTTCAAAATTTATTACTGTTATTATCATGTTGGCATAAGCTTGTCGGTGTTCCAAGAACATTCCCAAAATTTTAGACTGTCGTGATTCATCATTATTGGATTTCTGTTTTGCTTGCTTATAAAGACTTGGTTTTTTTTAAACAAATATTACATATTTTATATTTCCAGCCACAATATAATTGACAAAGTTAGAAAGACTTATTTAAAAAAGAAATTTACTGTGTTAATGCTAATATAAGTTATGAGGACTTATACAGTCAGGTTTTTTTACGCGGTGTTTTTATACGCGATTTTTTTACCAGTTTTTTACGCAGGTTTTTGAATTAACGCGGTTTTTTAGCCGGATTTTTTAATTAACGCGGTTTTTTTACGCGGATTTTCGAATTAACGCGGTTTTTCTTACGCGGTTTTTTTACGAGGTTCGTATCTTTCGCATAAAAAAATCTGACTGCATAAATTATATAAATTAAAGGACAAAAGATATATTGATAAAAGTTTTATTTATTAGCTTTCTAAACTGTAGCAAAGCTAAAAAATGGGGATAAATCTATGTTTTGTTTTTCTTTCCCATGAAATTTATTGGATATCAGCTACCGAATTTATTCTGACGGTTTCTTTCACAATTGCAAACGTTCATAAAAATTAAAAAGAGTTTAAAATTAGAAAAATTAAAATTACTTTGGTTACATATTTATTTTGGTTGAATGAATAAATGTTAATTTGTTTTGGACATCTTTGAAACTTTTTACTTGACCATCACTCATTTTTGTATGAAAATGTTTTTTTTTGCTTGGAATTGAGAATTAGTTTTGCTGTCTAACATATTGTGTTTGGAGATCTTATTTTTTCTAGTTCAAAACCACTTTTTGCGCGAGGGATACGTGGCGCATGGAACAAACATGAAAACTCCAGAATCAATGTTAATGTTAATTTCGAAACTGTTCTAAGTACTTGAAAAAGCAACTAAATAGCAGAGTCAATTTCACCTGTGAAATGAACGAAACGAAACAAAATTTAGGACAAAAAAGGTCAAATAAAATAAGTTATTTTCCAGAAATTTAATTTGGGAAATTTCGCCGACGTTCTCATCATCAAAACAATTTTTGGAATGGCCGACTTATTAAGAATTTGTTGTAGAAAAAATCACGCAAAAATTTGCGTAAAAAGCAATTTCAGTGTATTTCTGAACGAAAAACCAAGACAGTTTCAAACGGATTTTGTAAATATGAGCTCCAATTTTAAAACAGTTTATTAAATTGTTTAATGAATAGATAAAGGAAGAAAAATTAAATTGGACATATATATATTTTTTTTTGAAATTTATGACAAAACAAAATTTCATTGTTCAAAAATTTCCCTACATTTACAAACTTTAATAAAAGCGGATGCCAAATAAAACAAAAATCATTTAACACTTCTGAATTCTTTAGAGAGAATACTACCGTTTCAATTTCAAAAACTCGATTGTTCTAGGACTAGGTGAGGTTAGGTTAAGATGCCCCGTCGATTTCAATCGTTATTTTTAAAACATCAACTTTGATCACCATCTAATATAGAATCAAAAATTGACAATATGGAACACCAATTAGAAGCTATACAAAATAAGAAAACAAACTGCAGTACAACGGCGCAGGAACTAATTAATGAATTAAAAGCGCTCAAAGAATCGAATTCACTCCAGCCAAAAACAGACAATCATCCCAGTCTGGCTGAAGAACTTCGCCTTTCGTTGCCACTTCCAGAATCGGACTCAGAAGAACACCGTACTCCAAATTTCACATCAGGCTGGCGCCTAATTGGCAATAAAAAAGTATGGAAACGCGACTGGACTGAATATGACGCCAGACAGCGTAAAAGACGCATGCAGGAAAAGCAAGCAGAAAAGGCCGCTCGTAAACGTATGCAGCAACGCAAACGTCAGCAGGAAAACTCAAACCCTATCAGCATAAGTAACACCTATAAACACGGAATAAACCATTTCGCCTGCAACTCAAAGAAAATTGCTGAAATGCCAAAACAACCATTACCCTCGGACAAAGACCTCCTGGCAGCTGCACGCGTTCAATTTGCTGGGCCGCCGAATTCAGACATAACATCAAAATTTATAAATTTCCAAAAAGGCGAAACTATCAACCCATATCGGACAGAAAAAAATGCAACTTACAATGAAAATTCTGCACCGGCTCCTGCCAGCAACGCCAGCATACAATCAGCACCGCAAGACAGCCAATTTGAACTTGACCCCATGCGTCCACCAATCGTCCGACTTACGCAGCAATCATCGAATGGCGACGAGCGCTTTTTGAAGGCTAGACTCCGCGACCCAAAAGTAATGCATATTACACGCCTATATCTCGCATACATGAAGGACCAACCATCATCTGTATGCGTAGAAGGAATGACACCAACCAGTATAAGAATGCTTCTCGCATCCGAAGGACTGCCGACATCTCCAGAACAGCTCCAACGCGTCTTTATTGAAGTCCATCAGGAATATGGACTCACGCCAGCCGAAGCAGTAGCCGACCTTCAATCATATCGTCATTTTCTATCAAATGAACGCACGCACCGTCTTCAACAACTTCGCGAAAGTGTAAATAAATTTAGTACAAATTTTCGCAAGTAAGGACGCCCTCTTCTGAGGCAGAACCATTATATTTAA
Source organism: Wyeomyia smithii (assembly GCF_029784165.1). Taxonomy (NCBI): domain Eukaryota; kingdom Metazoa; phylum Arthropoda; class Insecta; order Diptera; family Culicidae; genus Wyeomyia; species Wyeomyia smithii. The sequence continues at coordinate 165,386,133 of NC_073695.1, read as the reverse complement.
ACATAAGTAATAACTTGACTAACACTTCTTCGCTTCCTCGACAGAATGCGACTGAAATTCTTATCTATTGTCAGAATTTCAATCGCATGAAAAGCCCAAGCAAAATGAAAGAAATTCAACAAAATCTATTGTCGTCATCTTTTAAAATAATTTTAGGAACTGAAAGTAGCTGGGACGAAAGCGTAAGAAGCGAAGAAGTATTTGGAAACAATTACAATGTATTCCGGCACGATCGGAATTTGTCTACCAGTCAAAAAAAGTCAGGCGGTGGAGTCCTCATTGCCATTAATGTAGACTTTACTTCTGAAGAAATAATATCCGACAAATATAAAGAATTTGAACACGTATGGGCCAAAGCATTTATTGCTGGCGAAGAACATATCTTCTGTTCTGTGTACTTTCCACCGGAACATGCTCATAAACATTCGTATGAATTATTTTTCAAAACTCTAGAATCTATTATGTCTAACATGAAACCAGAAGTAAAACTGCATGTCTATGGCGACTTCAACCAACGTAATGCAGACTTTATTGTAGACATTGAAAATGAATCTATCTTACTCCCAGTCGTAGGCGAAAACGAAACACTGCAGTATCTTTTTGGCAAATCCTCAGAACTCGGTCTATATCAAATCAATCATGTCAAAAACAAACAAAATGCTTATTTAGACCTATTATTCACAAACTGCACTGAAGACTTCTGTGTAGATGCATCATTGACTCCCATCTGGAAAAATGAAGCATTCCACACAGCAATTGAATATTCAATAGTAATGAATAACACTTCGTACCCCAGCGACTGCGAGTACGAGGATGTACCGGAATACCACAAAACTGACTTCGAACAAGTCAAACGTAGACTTCGCATAATAAATTGGCGTAGTATAATTTGTAAAGAAGGAAATGTCAACGTAGAAGTATCAAAATTTTATGAAATAATTAATCAAATTATATCAGAAAATGTACCTCTAAAGAAAAGAAGACGAACGAACACCAACAAATATCCAGTGTGGTTTAATCCACAATTGAAGAACCTAAAAAATAGAAAACAAAAAGCACATAAAATATACAAAAAAGACAGCAATAGCGAAAATCTTCAAAATTACCAAGAAATTTGCTGTCAACTTGACGCAGCCATTAAAATTGCACATGAAGAACATAATCGTAAAATCGAATATCAAATCAAGTCTTGCCCTAAGAACTTCTTTAATTACGTAAAAACCAAATTAAAAAGTAACAACTTTCCATCACGAATGCATCTTGACAGTAATGTAGGACAAACTAGTAATGAAATATGTAGTCTTTTTGCCACTTTTTTTCAAGAAATTTACACCAAATATGAAGAAACAGATCGCGACCGCGAATACTTCTCGTATTTTCCTGAATTTTCGAATTCTTTATCTGTCAATCAAATATCTGAATTCGAAATTCAAAACGCACTTAAAAATTTAGACGCTACGAAAGGTCCTGGACCTGACAGAATAGCTCCAATTTTTCTCAAAAATTTGGCAGAAGAACTATCTACACCATTACAACACCTTTTTAACATGTCCCTGAAGAATGGAATTTTCCCAGAACTCTGGAAAACCTCATATTTAGTGCCAATTTTCAAATCTGGCGCTAAATCTGACATTCGTAATTATCGTGGAATTGCCATTATTTCATGCATTCCAAAATTATTTGAATCAATAATTAATGAAAAAATCTTTCAACAAGTAAAACACCAAATTACAACTCAACAGCACGGCTTTTACAAAGGCCGATCAACTACCACAAATCTTTTGGAATTCATAACTTTCACTCTGACTGTAATGGACAACGGTAACCACGTAGAAGCTCTTTATACGGACTTTAGCAAGGCATTTGACAGAATCGACATACCATTATTACTCTTCAAGCTCGAAAAATACGGAACTGAAACAAAATTTTTGGAATGGCTGCAGTCATACTTAACAAAACGAACACAAATAGTCCGCTTTCAAAATTCCTTTTCAAACCCAATAGAAGTAACTTCTGGGGTTCCTCAAGGTTCCCACCTGGGCCCTCTTCTTTTTATATTATACGTAAATGACATTTCCTTTCTTCTTAAGTCAATACATGTGCTTGTATATGCTGATGACATGAAGCTCTTTATAGAAATAACCAATGCAGAAGACTTCGAAATATTCCAGAACGAAATTAATGTATTCTACACTTGGTGCAACAAAAGCCTATTACAACTCAACATTAAAAAATGTAATTCAATAGCCTTTAGCAGAAAAACAGTAACACCACCAACAAACATTTTCTTAGGAAACCAACCAGTAGAAAAATGCAAAATCGTTAGGGACCTAGGCGTAATCTTAGACTCCAAACTCACATTCATAGAACATTATAATACAATTATCAACAAAGCAAATAGTATGCTGGGCTTTATAAAACGCTTCGGCCACAATTTTCAAGACCCATATACAATCAAACTATTATATATTACATACGTCCGACCAATTCTGGAATATTGTAGCATTGTATGGAATCCCTATATTGCCACACATGAAGAACGCATTGAATCTGTCCAAAAACAATTTCTTTTGTACGCGCTTCGTAAGCTAAATTGGACATCATTTCCCTTGCCATCATATGAAGCACGCTGCATGCTTATAGACATACAAGCACTTAAAGAACGCCGCGATCTTTCAATGCTTTATTTTATCAATGACATTATTTCTCAACGCGTGCAATCTACTCAATTATTATCACAACTAAATTTTTATGCACCCAGTCGTCAATTAAGAAATCGTAAAATATTTTCGGAAAATTCTCACAGAACAAACTACTCAAAAAATGGCCCAATAAATCGCATGATGCGTCACTATAACCAGCACTGCGAAAATATCGACATCACCATGGGCAGAAATCAAATAAAAAAACGACTAACTACTGGAAATAATGTATAGAATATAAGAAAGCATTGTATTATTATAACTGTAGTCTACATTTGCTTGACGAAATAAATAAATAAATAAATAAATAAATAAATAAAGATAAACCACTTGCAAATAATCCTCAAAGGATGCATTTAACTGAATGACAATATAACTTGAGTACCGGTAGAAAATTGCATTACGTCAGCAGCGGTCGCTCTCCAGCAGGTTTTGCATTCGAATGCTGTTGAAAAGGAGCCGAAGAAAACCGCTGCTGAAGTATTCCAAAACCCTACATATTTTTTCACATTTTCGCAAAGAGCTGAATGTGACGTTTAAACTAACAGAGTTGTGATTGTTTATATTACAGCAGAAATTATTTTGGTTCAGAATAAAAGCATAGAAAAACAAACACATTTTTTAGGAATGTTTGATACATGGATCGAAATTATTCACATTGATAGAAATGCAAATGTATAAACCTGCAAATCTGCTGCTTGTGATTTAAATCAAGTTGAATTTGATCGCTTTTCGAAATTTTTTGGATCGCGAAAGTTCAGATAGCTATGTTCTCTCTTCGGACCGCACCCTTTGGAATCCAGGTCTGATGTCAAATACAACTATTGATATAAATTGAAAAATGAAATGATTTACTTTTCTAAAATATAATGTTTGTCTACACCAACAGAAATAATTTTTATCTATCGCGAGAACAAGTGCATAACCTTCTTAGACAGGAGCTGCGTGGCCGCAAGGTTTTAGAGTCTGCTTTGTCAAGCTTTGTCGGTCGATATCAAAAATGAATAAACATGGGTTTATTCTCAGGTTCCCCCATCACTTACTTTTTCTTTACGTTCAATTCTATAATACCTTTGTGTGAATTTCTCTTAACAAAAATATAACTTGATTTTAGTTGAAAAGTATTGCAGTTTTAGAAATATCTTGCATTCATTCCTAGGGTCCAATGAAAAACAATAAGAAAGGTGAGTACGATCAGCCAATATACTTGTTTCGGGAAAAAACACGTTTAAAAGTACGTGGTCCCATAAGCTTTTTTACTGGTTAGTGGAACAAAATGCTTTGTGAGATGATAGTTTACGACATCAAATGTTCAAAATTTTGAGTTGTGTCACTAACCGACGATATAGTGGTATATTCACTTCTTCACAATGCACTTCGTTTGGAGATAAACACTCTGGCGATACGCTACAGTTTTCAAGGAATCATTTGAATTCTTGGAAAGCTGTTAATTGACTTTTACTCTTATCCAGCAAACTATTTTACTACCGGAAACACCCGACTTTGCAGTGTAAGTAAATAAGAAAATAATTGCAAGTGATGAATAAAATTTATTTTTTTGTCATTATGAATAGCTTCATGTTAATTACGAGCGAGATCTGTACGCGGCCGTAGTCACAGGAAGCTGAGGTCTATACCGGGTGCGCTTGAAGCTTCCAATGCCGAACTTGAGTGAAACATACCAGCACGAGAGCATGAAAGAGGTTTGTTTTACTTTTTGTGTGTGTGTGTTTTTTTTTTTGTTTTTTTTTTTGACCAGAGTAAATCCTAATCCAGAGACTGCTGCTGCTGGACTACTGCTGCTGTTGGGACCACTGTTGCTGCTGGGACTATTGCTACTGCTGCTGGGACTGCTGCCGAGTTGTTGCCACCAAGCAGTTCTGTGGAAACTCTAGGTACAACTATTACTACATGGTCCAACGATCAACTGTAAAGCTCAGAAATATTCAAAGGGATCGGTAAACTTGCTTCAGCGGGAGAACCTGGGTAAAAATTCAATGTTTCCGTTATGAGAACAATTGCTTATTTTTTCCCTTTATTCTACTTCTTAGACTGATTCGAAAAATTAAGCGATTGCGACATCGATCGGGCAAGCAAGCCTACACAATCGGAACGCTGCATTCATACACATATCCTGTTGTTACCAGAAAATGATTTATTTAAAGAACAAACAAAATAGAATTCAATGTAATCTAATGTACGCTTTTCCAAATGATAGAATGATCAAAATAAACAAAAAGAATAAAAACTCAAATTATTGTAAACTTTTTTTTTAAATGATTACAATACCCTTGCTAACAAGTCAAGCGTAGTAGTCAAGTTTATTCACTTTGCTCGTGTACCGTCAGTGTTTGACGGTAGGTTTGGTTTCTCTTGCTCCAGTCATATATATAAAGTTTATGTACGAATTAGAATAACAGAGTTCAGCTATTCTCACTGCTTTCGGGCAGTGTCCAAGCTGTGACGCGAATGCAAAAAAAAACGAAAATATTTCACTGCCACATAGTCACATCTTCGCAAGTTGCTGCCATGCACTCTCCGGAAAGCACAAAATATCGTCGGCAACGATATTTTTCATTCGCACGGCGACAACACGGCACTGTCCCGGACATTGCACAGCGGCTTGGTGTGAATTCGTTCGAAATAGCACTGTATTATTAATTAGAGCAGGGGCGACTCGTCCATAGGTGCAACCTGTGCATTGCACATGGGAACGCCTTGCAAGAAATATATCTAAATCGCAAATTTATATTAATATTTTATTGGTTTTTAGTTTCACTTTCAAATAGTAACAAATAGAATGACTTGCGTAATTATGCGAACATGATTGTGATTACTTCCTCAAACTGCGATTTCCAAAATTTGTAGTTGAACAGGTAGGTTCAAAAGCCATGAGTCGCCCCTGAATTAGAGACACCTCACCACTTCGGCTGTCGCACCTGAATATTAGACTGGGACATGGTAATATGGGAAAAAAGCGATGGTGTTATTTTTTCGCTCCCATGCACTTTTCGTGTTCCTTATGGGTCCTACAATAACTGTGTAACTTTTCAGATCGATCGGTGAAACGCCCGATTTGCGCCGGATTTTCAAAGCTTCCATACGATTTTATATGGGAAAAACCACTTTTTCAAAACTTTTTCTATAGAGATGTCCACTTGGCTCCTAAAAATATATCAATACATGATATTTATAGGAAATTTTCCTGGGGGGGGAATTTTCCTGGGAAAAACTCTTCTGAAGACCGCAAAGCGCTACCTTGCTTGTGAAAAAAGATATTCACCCCCGACTGATTGAATATCTGACGGACGGCTCTCCATTGAATTTTACTAGCAATACTGCTGCAGCATGCTGCTGTTGCAAATTCAACCATGTGCTGAGAAATAATATCGCTTAAATTTATCTTGGAGGCTTCCCCGAAGATACTATGAGCAACAATCACACTTTAAAATAATTTCCACGCAAAATTATTTCTCATACTTAAGCGAGTTTGCAATAGCAGCATGCTGTAGCAGTGTTGCTGGAATATTTCAAAGGTGAGCCGTCCGTCAGACATTCAATCAGTTTGGGGTGAATATCTGTTTCTACAAGCATCGTAGCGCCTTACGGTCTTCAGAAGAGTTTTTTCCAGGAAAATTTCCTACAAATATCATGCATTGATATTTTTTTGAGAGCCAACTTTACATCTCTAGAGAATAAGTAAAAGTGGATTTTCCCATATAAAATCGTAGGGAAACTTTAAAAATCGGACGCAAATCGGGCGTTTCACCGATCGATCTGAAAAGTTACACAGTTGTTATGGGACCCATTAGGAACACGAAAAGTGCATGGGAGCTAACAATTATTTTTCGCCCCACCCTACTGGATATGCGAATGACCTACGCAATTGAAACAAAGCGGAATTTTTTTTATGATACATAAATTGGAACTATGCTGTGATACACCCGAAACACGCGACCCAGTGAATCGTTGTAGGCTTTGCAGACAAAACAGTTAAGATTAAATGTGTGAAGATTTTCTTAGCTTTAAAATTTCAAATTTATTTAAAATATGAACATAAAACTATAAAATGTCTGTGCCGTTTTAAGAAAATTGCACACCCTGATTAGCTGAAGAATGAATAAATAATGAAAATAATGTTGTTTCTCCTTGTTCATGAGCTCAAAAACCTGCAACTTTGTGATATTGATACACTCTTTTTAATTATTCTAAAATAAAAAAATGGCAAACAATGTCAATTGATCAAACCTTCCGAACAATCAATTACTTCTTATACACTCGCGGTAGTTTAAACCCGATTCATTTAATAAAATCAATTATATCAAAATCAATCAATATTTCTCTGTCGCATTAACACAACTCACTTGAGAAATACTCATATTCAATTTTATTTTGCGATTAGGGCTGCTCTACAGAAACTGCTTTTGACAGTATTGAAATTATTGGCCAAATACCACTTTAGGCTATATTCCTGATACCGAAGTCGTCATTTTGGAGTTCGAAATTGCTATTGGAAATGATTTCTGGCCTCTGGGCATAATCTTGTTTCTGAAAATACTAAGATTGGATTGTATTTGACCACCATGGGATGTTCGCCAGAAGCCGGAAAATACCGTCACATAATTAAATATGGCAGCTGGAGTTGATATGGGATGACCAGTTAGGGTTTGTTCGGACCGAACAATGAAACCTCCTTGACAATCGACGTTTAACTAGCCGATCAAAGCTAAATTGTATTTAAAATTTTGGTTACAATTTATCGAGACATTATAGTTAAATGGTTTTACTACTTACAATTAGTGTTTCGTGTATTTTTAACTCTTCCAAATACTCCTGATTTATGATTGTTTAATTTGATGTTAAATTAACCACCCTAGCCAATATTTTATGTTATTTTAATATGTTGTATCTAGTAATTTCATTTGCGTTTACTCACGATTAGCGTTACACGTTTTCGTCCTACTGACTGTACTCGTGCTAACCTAACTTTCGATGTAGTTGTAGTTCGTACGGATTTTAATTGTGCTCTGTCCGAATATTCCACAGACTTAATGTCTCTCGACTTTAATTCTCGAATCGTCTCAGACAGTCCTTCCGTCCACTAGAGTTGTTTGTTGATTTTTAACTATCAATCGATAGGTGCCTGTCAGAAACAACCTGCACTGACTCCGCTTCCTTACTTTATTAGAATTTTTCCAACAAACACTTCGCTTTTCAACTGAATTTATCTTAACTTTATTAAACAATCTTTCGCTTTAACCTTTACTTTTTTCTTCTCCTTCCTGTTATCTCTCTATGACAACTTCGATATTTATTTACTCTACTACCTTGACGTTCCTTCCTGTCACCTCGATCCCTGTGGTATTTTACGCATCGCTTGGTAGCAGGTTGGCAGTGTTCCCAACATATTCCCCGGCCCGTAACCCAGGTCCGGAAGTTACTTTCGGTTCGGTGTTACCTACTTCTAACTCCAGCACAGCCAAGTTCGCTACTGCACGCTTGTAGCGCTTAGTTCGCGTACGCACCCATGCTTGTCGAATGCGACCATCTCTGGATATGATAGGCTCCTCTACTATTCCTCTAACCCAACACTTTCGGTTGTTTCCCTCGACGATGTAGACCAGGTCACCCGCCTTCAACGGTTTCGTTTCACCAAACCATTTGGTGCGTTGGTTCAGAGTGGGGACGTATTCTCTAATCCAACGCTGCCACATCTCACCAGCCAACTGTTGTGATCGTTTGTACGCATCCCGCAGAGCTTCACTAGGATTTGCCGGCGGAATACCTACGTCTTGTCGCTTCGAGGGGGGGCCACGCAAGAAATGGTTTGGAGTCAAAGCTTCTGCTTCCTCAGACTCCTGAGACGTATATGCGAGAGGTCGGGAGTTTATCATGTCCTCGGCTTCCACAATCACCGTCTGAAGGATTTCATCCGTAAGTCGCCTGCCATCATGTAACGATTTCAGTGCCTCCTTTACCGAGCGGACTAAGCGTTCCCACACACCTCCCATGTGGGGTGAAGCGGGAGGATTGAACGTCCATTTCGTTTTAGCGTTTGTGTACTCGTCCGCACAATCAAACTCGATGTCCTTAATGAGTGCCGCCAGCTCTTTGCTTGCCCCTTGGAAATTGGTCCCGTTATCCGACAGAAACTCTATTGGCCAATCTCGTCGTCCAATGAAACGATTTATCGCCATCAAGCACGATTGTGTTGTCAGTCCATGCACAACCTCAAGGTGCACCGCCCGCGTAACCAGGCAGGTGAATAGTGCTATCCACCGTTTCTCTCTTCTGCGTCCCACGGTCACTTCGAACGGTCCCATGTAGTCTACTCCAACAAAACTAAATGGACGAAGACTTGGTGTTAAACGTTGCACCGGCAACGGTGCTTCTCGGGGAACTCGCGGACGATTGCGATTAACCTTACACCACATGCAAGCCGATGATACCTTCTTTACCACTGCATCCATATGAATGATATGAAACAGTTGTCTCAGTTTGTTCTTTACCGTTTGTCTGTATCCATGGTCACACTTTTCGTGAACGTGCTGGACGATCAGATTGGTGATCCTGGAATCATCCGGTAAAATGACAGGAAATCGAAGATCGAATGGAAGATCCTCGGCCTGCGCACATCGTCCCTCCATACGAATCAAGCCAGCCTCATCGATTAACGGAGTGAGCTTTCTAAGAGGACTAGATTTATCGATTTCGAGCCACTGACTTACTGGGCGGTTTTCGTTCCGTTTCAACAACTTTAGTTCATCAATAAAACTCTCTGCCTGAGCCATACGCAGCAGACATTTTTCGGCCATATCATACTCTTCTTGCTGCAATGGAACAATAGTACAAACTACCGCATTTTGCTTCAACATCTTTGCTTGCAGCTTCGTCGGTTTCAGCGTTTTAATCGGCAGTCCTTTGCACTTTCGTCTACAGTTCGAGATAAACCGAAAAACGCACGCCATCGTTCGCACGAGCACGGTCCATTTGGAAATGCGCCCCGCGTCTATGAGAATCGTCTGTACCTTCACATTGTGCAACAACAGATGAATGCGTAGCTCTTCCGTCGTGTTTGAGGGGGGTAATTCTTTCTTCGGCCACTTCTCCTCATTTTCGTATAGAAAGGAGGGCCCACGAACCCACGCACTTCCAGGATGCATTTCTGGATCTTTGCCCCACTTCGTTAGCTGATCCGCTACGTTCATCCTGGTAGGCACCCAGCGCCATTCAGTCAATTTCGTTAGGCTGAGAATTTCGCCGATCCTGAATCCGACGAATTGTTTATATCGGCGTTGATCGGAGCGAATCCACGAGAGCACCACACTAGCATCCACCCAGAATACCACTCGGCCGACGACTAGGCTGTGGTTCTCGATAACAGTTCTCGACAGTCGTGCAGCAAGAACTGCCGCCAGGAGCTCAAGACGGGGAATGGATACCTGTTTCAACGGGGCCACTTTAGAACGGCTCATAACCAGTGCGCACCGCACTTCACCTCTTACGACTGCCCGAAAGTATGCCACACATCCATATGCTTTCTCGCTTGCGTCTGCCATAATATGCAGCTCTAACTCCTGTATCTCTGTCGATTTAGCGTCTCCAAAATAACTCCGCGATATCTTGAAGGATTTGATGTTTCGCATCATACCGATCCACCGACGCCATTTATCGAACGATTCCGCATCAATTTTCGTATCCCAGTCACAACCGGTACGCCAGAGATCTTGGATCAGCATCTTTCCGCGCACAGTTATTGGAGAGATGAGTCCCGTTGGATCAAATTGTGCCATTACGAAGCTAAGGACACTCCTTTTCGTTGGGCGTTCGTCGCCATCTAAAACTGACCGAAACGCTGCAGTAGACACGGAAGCGAAACAAAATGAATCCTCAACCGGCTCCCAAACAATACCCAGCACGCGCTCATACTCCGCACTCTTGTCCCGGTTGAAATGAACTGCATCATTCGTATTCCGCTCGCCCATCGCTTCGAGAAATTCATGGGAGCTCGAAACCCAGTTCCTGATATGGAAGCCTCCTTGAGAGTGAATATATTTCACTTCTTTGGCTCGCTGCATCGCTTCTTCCACTGTGTCCACGCTGTCGTAGTAATCATCTACGTAGTGCTTTTCGCTAACCGCAATCGCCGCTTCAGGAAACTGTCCTGAAAACTGTTCCGCGTTCAAATTTTTAACATATTGCGCGGAGCAGGGCGAGCACGTGGATCCGAAGGTGGCCACGTCCATTACGTACACCTGGGGTGTTTCTGCTGAGTTGGACCTGAACAAGAAGCGTTGCGCCTGTTTGTCTTCAGATCGGATTCGAATCTGGTGGTACATTTCTTGGATATCTCCGCCAAACGCCACCGGACGTTCACGAAAGCGGCAAATAACCCTGGGAAGGGGTATAAGCATATCTGGACCCTTTAACAGTTCTGTGTTCAGTGATATTCCTCTTACCGACGCGGCTGCGTCCCACACCAGGCGCACTTTCCCTGGTTTACGTGGATTCACAACTGCATTCAATGGCAGATACCAGACCGCCGAGCTAGGCGTCTGCGTAAGTTCTACCTTAGTTATCCTATGCGCGTAACCCTTCTCCTGATAGTCCACGATCTGCTGACAAACATTCTCCTTTAAAGCTGGATCTCTTTCAAGCTTTCGTTCGAGTGCCTTCATCCTCCGTAATGCCATCGCATAATTGTCGGGAAATCGGCGTTCGTCTTCACGCCACAGCAGCCCGGTTTCGAATCGTTCTCCTAACCGTTTTGTTGTCGCTCGTAATATCGCTTTCGCCCGTTGTTCTTCCTTCGGCTCGGGTATGGGAAACGATGAAACAACTGCTTCGTCCAAAATGTACTGATTTCGCATCAAATCATGCAAATCTTGATTGCTCACTGGCGACACTGTGTGCAAATTGAGGAACGTACTTGCGCTCGGCTTACGCTTTTCAGGGCCGTATACCGTCCATCCAATTCTCGATCGCACGGCAATCGGTTCGTTTTGCTTACCGACTCGTGACTCCAGCGGCGCAAACAAATGCAGGTTATCCAAACCGATAAGTATCGCTGCTTGTCCGGTTGGATGATCTCTTACCGGCAACCCTGCTAAGTGCGGATATTGCTTCGCAACATCAGCGAAACGCATATGCTGTTTCGGAAGCAAAAGTTCCGACACAGTGCGAACGTTCTCCAGCGGAATCTTTTCCTTTGAGCCTTTTACCGACAGCGTCAATTCAACTTTCCGGGAGTTATTTTCGAACCGATTGATGTTCCCAGTCCAAGTCACAATGAGTGGCTCTGTTTCTCCTTCCGCCTTCAGTCGGTCTGCCACAGCCTCGTTTACCAGGGTTGTAGATGAACCCTCGTCCAAAAATGCCAGTGTATCGTATCGCTTATTTCCCGCGTACAACGATATAGGTGCCATGCGAAAGATGACCGAACGATCTAGGCCTCCGTGAGTATTACACTCCACTCTCTGTAGCTGAACAGATTCCTCTACACGATGCAGAAGTGTGTGATGATTGCCTTTGCAATTCTTCACGGTACACCGTGCCTTCGACCCACATGCATTGTCGCCGTGCTTATTGAGACAGACACCGCACAGCTTCTGCTTTTCTACAGCTTTCAGCCGTTCTCCCACGTTCATCCTCCTGAAGTCCTCGCAGAACCTTATCAGATGATCTGTTCGATTGCAGATCCAACAAGGTTTGTTAGCTTTTCCTGTGAACGTTCGATCGTCGCACTTCGACGCAGAATCATGTACGTGCAGAAATTCGTTCTTCCTGGCGGGTTTTACTCTCGAATGCCGTGCTGTGTCATTGGTCGTCAATGAATAGGCCACTGCTTCAGACGCCACGTCTCCGATACCAGTGATGAAATCTGTGAACAGTCGCAGTGGTGTTCCCTTTCTACCTCGTTTGTACTCTACCCATTTCATTTGGTATTCTGGTTGCAGCTTCTCTACAAGTTGCTGCACTAACAAAGGATTCCGCAGGTGGTCACTAAGATGCGCCGCTTCCAAATGGTCACAGAGTTGTTTAACCGTTATGCCAAACCTGACAAAAGTTTTCAAATCCTCCGTCGTCGGTGGAGGTGCATTTTTGACCTTATTCAACAACGTTCTTAGCAGTTTTTCCGGCTGGCCAAATAACCTACGAAGGTCTCGAATAACTTCCGGCACAGAATCCGGGAGCACTAACATGCTTCTGACAGCATTTAGCGCTTCTCCTCCCAAACTGTTTAGCAGACGATCCAAATTCTCGATGTTCGAATAGCCGCAAGCCCTGGTTGTATTCTCAAAGCTGCTTATAAACAACGGCCATGTTTCTGGGTCTCCATTGAATTTGGGTAAGTGTCCTGATATCACCTTCCTGGTAGCGATCTGCTCCCGAGTCAGCCTGAAAGCTTGACTCTCAAATCCGCTTTGGCTTCGGTGAGATTCGCCTGCCGCCAGTGAATTTTTTCCAATGCTCTCACTCTTGTCTGAGTCCTGTCTTCCATCCCCGTCACTGTCGGAATCATCGTACTGACTCACTTCATCTTCAGCAACCGATAAAGATGGCCTTACTAACGGATTTTCAACTTTTTCCACGGCCCCGCGATTAGCTGTTCTATTTGTTACGGATTTTCTTTGACTATGTAGCCACGAAGTCACCTTGTTAGGTGTTTGTTCCGACGTACCGCCTACAGCACCCTCTTCGTTCATATATGACTTAACCTTTTGAATACTGCTGTTCAGTTTACTTCGAATTTCATTCCGCTGCTTTAAAAATGCTTGTTCGTCTGCTAACTGCGCGTTCAACAGATCTTGTTCCTGCTTGAGCTTTTCTTCCTGCATCATACGTTGCACCTCGAGTTCCCTTTTTCGCATGTTCCTTTCCATCTCCAACTGCTTTGCATTCCATTCCATCTCCCTACGTAGTCTACTTTCCCGAATCTCCATTTGCTTCGCAAAGGCTCTTTCACGCGCGAGTTGTTCTTCCTCAAACTGCTGATCAGTCAGTTCGGAAACAGACCCATTGCCGCGAACAGACCCCCCTTCGCTTTTCGATCCGGCTCTAGTTTTAGACCGCGTCTTAGACGTTTTTGGAACGGTTAGTTGTTGATCGACTGGCCGATCACATCGCGAACATTCCCACTCAACTTCAACGACGCTCTCATCCACGCCCGCACAGGAAAAATGAGCCCATCGCTCGCAAGTTTTGCATTGAACCCAGTCAACATCGTCCGACTCGCATTTATTACAATATAAACATTCCGAATAGGCCTCCTCGTCGTGGCCCCCAACAATCTTGGAATTGCGTGAAGTCATTCTGCGAAGAGCAAATCCAATCCGAAATAATTCTTTGATTTTGTTCGGACCGAACAATGAAACCTCCTTGACAATCGACGTTTAACTAGCCGATCAAAGCTAAATTGTATTTAAAATTTTGGTTACAATTTATCGAGACATTATAGTTAAATGGTTTTACTACTTACAATTAGTGTTTCGTGTATTTTTAACTCTTCCAAATACTCCTGATTTATGATTGTTTAATTTGATGTTAAATTAACCACCCTAGCCAATATTTTATGTTATTTTAATATGTTGTATCTAGTAATTTCATTTGCGTTTACTCACGATTAGCGTTACACGTTTTCGTCCTACTGACTGTACTCGTGCTAACCTAACTTTCGATGTAGTTGTAGTTCGTACGGATTTTAATTGTGCTCTGTCCGAATATTCCACAGACTTAATGTCTCTCGACTTTAATTCTCGAATCGTCTCAGACAGTCCTTCCGTCCACTAGAGTTGTTTGTTGATTTTTAACTATCAATCGATAGGTGCCTGTCAGAAACAACCTGCACTGACTCCGCTTCCTTACTTTATTAGAATTTTTCCAACAAACACTTCGCTTTTCAACTGAATTTATCTTAACTTTATTAAACAATCTTTCGCTTTAACCTTTACTTTTTTCTTCTCCTTCCTGTTATCTCTCTATGACAACTTCGATATTTATTTACTCTACTACCTTGACGTTCCTTCCTGTCACCTCGATCCCTGTGGTATTTTACGCATCGCTTGGTAGCAGGTTGGCAGTGTTCCCAACAGGGTTGTTTTTTATCATTCTTAAATTTAGGTCTAATAATCTGCAAGATCAATCACGATTGCTACAATGTTTGTAGTTACGTATTTGATGGACATAGCATCATGTGTCTGAGATGTGAGGCACACATTTATTTGTCATATGTTATACCGTTCTAGCTGAAAATCAAAAACAATGACTTGCGACGTTAGATTTTTTTTACCTTATGCACAATGCGCATAATGTCGTATATAATGCACCGTTAAGCGTAAAAAGCGTGTAAAAACTGCATTTATTCAAAAATCCGCGTGAAAAAAATCGTGAAAAATGCGAAAAAAAACTGACTAGTGTGTAAAATATGGATATTTAAAAACCTCACATTTGAATCAAACAATTTGATGTGATTAATATTTATCAATTTTGGGGCTACTAATTTTACATGTCTACGTAGTTTTATGAACAATTTCTCATTTTCTATTCATCAGAATAAATTATTTGCAATATATTTCCATATTTTCATCATTTGTCAGATGTCCTCAAATTCCATTCCCAAGCATTACCGAACCTCTTAATTCAAAAAAGCACTTATCATCGCTTTGAATTTCATGTTTGAGCCGAATTACGCATTAAATATCATGATTATGAATGTTATATGTAGTGAATAATATCTAAGTTTTAGTAATCAGCTACCTGTTGTTTCTTCTCAAATGTCTTTTCTAAACAAGCACAATCATGTTTCACGTAGTTTTGTAAATAATATCTCAAGTTTTAATAGTCAGATACCTACTATTTCTCTTCAAGAATCTTTCAGAACATTTTAATGTAGAAAAAATCACATGTCATTGTGAATTATATCTTTAGTAATCAGATACCTATTATTTCTCCTCAAATGTCTCGTCTGAATATCGATATACAAAAACACATCCCATTGCTTTGAATTCCGAATTATAGCTGAAAGCTAAAGGTTGAATGGAAACAAGTCAGGTTTTATGTATGTTTTACGTTATGTGAATGATATCACAATTTTTATTATTAGAAAACCCTAACTGTTTCACAAATTTATTGCTTCGACCTCTAGGAATATTTCTTGCGATGAAACTTACATGTCATCGCTTACTTTTTTGTTTTAGAACGATGTAAAATCTTGGTACTTATTGTGTACCTTAGAAACGGCGGGAACAGTATGAATAAGATCTGCGTTACGTAATTCTATTTTTATATAGTAGATAAAAATAATTAATCATGGACCATCCTATAAATGAAGCGCTCTAGTTCAATACTGCGCTATCAAAATAATCAAACCAAAGCAACCTGCACATCGCCGTTGCTGCGTCGCACACAATGAGGTTTGAATCGCACAGCCCCGCCTCCACGTTTTACGTTATGTGAATAATATCCCCATTTTTATTATTAAGAAACCCTAATTGTTTCACGAATATATTGCTTTAAACACTACGAATATTTTCTTGCAATAAAACGTACATGTAACCGCTTACTTTCTTTATTTAAAATGTTGGTTCTTATTGTGCACCTTAGTAACGGCGGGAATAATATCAATAAAATCTGCGTTACGTACATCCATTTTTATACAGTGGATAAAAATAATTAATCATGAACCATCCTATAAATGAAGCGCTCTAATCCAATACTGCGCTATCAAAATAATCAAAACAAAGCAACCTGCACATCGTTGTTGCTGCATCGCACACAATGAGGTTTGAATCGCACAGCCCCGCCACCACGTTTTACGTTATGTGAATGATATTAGTATTTTTATTATTAGGAAACCCTAAATGTTTTACAAATATATTGCTTCGAACTCTACGAACATTTTTTGCAATAAAACGTACATGTCACAGCTTACTTTTATGGTTTAGAACGATTTAAAATAATTACCATTACCATTGCACCTCAGAAATGGCGGGAATGATATCAATGAGATCTGCGTTACGGAATTCTATTTCAACATAGTAGATAAAAATAATTAATCATGAATCATCGTATGAATGAAGCCCTCTAATTCAATACTGCGCTATCAAAATAATCAAAACAAAGCAATGTGTATACACCGCCCCTGCTGTTTCGCACACTACGCCACGTTTTACATTATGTGAGTGATATCAGAATTTTTATTATTAAGAAACCCTAAATGTTTCAAAAATATATTGCTTAGAACTCTATGAATATTTACTTGCAATAAAACGTACATGTCACCGCTTACTTTCTTGATTTAGAACGATTTAAAACGACGGTGCTTATTGTGCACCTCAGAAACGGCGAAAATAACATCAATAAAATCTGCGTTACGTAAATCTATTTCTATATAGTGGATAAAAATAATTTATCATGAACCATCCTATAAATGAAGCGCTCTAATCCAATACTGCGCTATCAAAATAATCAAAATACAGCAACCTGTACATCGCCGTTGTTGCACACAATGAGGTTTGAATCGCACAGCCCCGCCACCACGTTTTACGTTATGAGAATTATATCACAATTTTTATTATTAAGAAAACCCCAAATGTTTCACAAATATATTGCTTCGAACTCTACGAATATTTTCTTGCAATAAAATGTACATGTCACCGCTTACTTTCTTGATTTAAAACGATTTAAAATGATGGTGCTTATTGTGCACCTCAGTAACGTAAATCCATTTTTATATAGTGGATAAAAATAATTAATCATGCACCATCCTTAAATAAATGAAGCGCTCTAATCCAATACCGCGCTATCAAAATAATCAAAACAGAACAACCTGCACACCGCCGCTGCTGCGTCGCATACAATGAGGTTTGAATCGCACACCCCGCCATCGTGATCTCGTTGCGGCAGGAGAAGTTTGGCTGTGTTTGTTTTGACCAAGTCCGCATGCCAGCCGCACCGGACTTGCTTCAAAACAAACACAACTAAACTTCCCTCTCGCCCGCGACGCACGAAGACGAATGAACCCCTAGGAGCGAATGAACCCTGGTCCGACATTTTTGTTGCATTTGAGCACGAAATCGGACCGATGTTGAGCTAAATGTCGACCCGTTGTTGGACCGATCTATCGGAGAATCGGACGCGAATTGGTCCGACATCGGCCCGACAATTCTTACTGGGAATGCTTTAGACTGATTGACTGTTTTTTCGGTCGATCATGGACATAAACGAAAAACGGAATGGTAATGCAGACAGAACATAGTACGAAGTTTCCCGAACGGCCTTGAATACCAAGGCCGTGCTCCTTTTGCGGAACAACGCACGCAGCCCGTTGCATATTCGTGAATGTTGAAGACTGATTGATTGTTTTTTCGGTCGATCATGAACGCAAACGAAAAGTGGTATGTGAATGCCGGCAGACGATTTTATGACGGACATAAAAGACAAAGCGGCGGTCCTGTTGCGGAAGCAAACGTTGCCCGCAGCTCGTTCCACATTCGCTCTGCTTTGAGCCGTTCTTTGAAATTGAACATGCTGCAGATACAAGTTGAAAATGAGCGAAGGATCGCATAAAAAGGAAAGCATGTAACTGAACGAGAAAACGTTCAAGCGTCTTTTTAGAAAAGGATTTTTCAAAGCTCTGGCTCCAGCATGATCTGCCACAGCTCGTTTCTTTTCACTGAGTCGTATGCCGCCCTGCAGTCCACAAACAGATGGTGAGTCAGTAAGCTGTACTCCCGAAACTTATCGAGGATCTGTCGCAGGGTGAAAATTTGATCCGTCGTGGAACCAATTCGCCAACAAAGGATTCCGTTAAGGGTCTTAATCTGAAGAACAGGATACGGGAGAGCACTTTATATGCGGAGTTGAGCAACGTGATGCCTCGATAATTGCCACAATCCAATCGATGGTCCTTCCCATAGATAGGGCATATGAGGACTTCCAACCAGTCGTTTGGCATTTGTTCATCCGCCCAGATCCTTAGTATTATCTGGTGGATCGCATAGCACAGCCGCTCGCTTCCCGCTTTTAGAAGTTCGGCCGGGATACCCTTCGCAGCGGCCTTGCCGTTTTTAAGCTCACAAATCGTTTTTTTCACCTCCTCCTGTGTTGGTGGCTCCACAGCTTGTTCGTCACTCATAATCGTCATCCTGTTCCTGCTCTGCTCATCCGGCTCCTCGCCGTTCAATAGCGTTTTAAAATGCTCCTTCCACCTGGCAGCAACCGTCGCACACTAGGAAAAAAAGGGACCCAAATTCCCACTAAATTAATGCCGCTGAGCTTGCAATGTGGAATATAGCATTTCTAATGTAAAATTGGTCAATAAATCGATTTGTGATAGTTTCATCCTGTGCAGGGCACGGGAAAAGGCCTATATTCCCAAAAATACGCAAAAATAGGGTGAAAAAGGACAAAATAGACCATTTTCCGTGCCCTGCACGAAACGAAACTATTACCAATCGATTTATTGATTAATTTTACATAAGAAATGCTACATTTCAGGTTGGTAGTCTAGCGGCGATTACTAAGAGGAAAAACCGGAACCCACATTTCCACTAAATAATCGCCGCTGGACTTCCTGAAATATAGTTATATAGCTGGAAACCTGAAATATAGTATTTATTATGTAAAATTAGTCAATAAATCGATTGGTGATAGTTTCATTTTGTGCAGGGCACGGAATATGATCTATTTTGCTCCTTTTCACCCTATTTCTGCATATTTTTGGAAATATAGGCCTTTTCTCGTGCCCTGCACAGGATGAAACTATTACCAATCGATTTATTGACCTATTTTACATGAGAAATGCTATACTTCAGGCTGCCAGCTCAGCGGCATTAATTCAGTGAGAATTTGAGTCCGTTTTTTCCAGAGCGCGTCGGTTTGTCAGTAAGCAGGTTGCCATCCTTGTCATTACACATGACCGGCACAGGGAAATTCTTGCTTCTCACTCTGTTGACAGTTCTATAGAATCTCTGCACGTCGTTTTGAGCATAGCTGTCCTCTGCGCTGGCGAGCACCTGCTCCTCATACTCGCGCTTCTTCCGACGGTGGGTTCTATTTTCAGTAGCTCTTGCCACTCTGTACCTCTCGCTGTTCTGACGCGTAGCCGCAGTGAGCATGCGGCTCCTGGCACGGTTCTTCTCATCTGTCGCTCTCTGGCTTTCGGCATCGAACCAGCCATTAGGATGTCTTCCACGCATCGTACCTACCACCTCTTTCGCAGTCGTTACACAAACTTTATTATTTACTAATAATTATAAAAATACTTAAGCTACTAACAAACCCCCCTTTAAAAAATGTGACATTCACTTTTTCTTCCTTCTGACACAATATGTTGGCGGGACGATATCAAAAGGTTGGCATGCCCTGTTAGCTACCATTTATTTGACACGTTAACAACATTCCTGGCAGCCGAAAAATTGGTCATTCGCCCATTATCTAATGTTGATTGGGGCGAAAGCAACCAAATTCTGACTGAAATTATCAATGACATTTATGAAAATTTTTGACAATTCATGGGATGTGATATTAAGTATACCTGATTTTTTCCAAAGATATTTACGATAAATTTTGACGCAAATTTTGACAGATGAAGTAGTCCTTCAATGAGCAGTTCAGAAATAAATGATCGTTAGGTACGCCTAAAAGCTATTATGTCAGTCCCTTGAAGGAAATAGTCTCAAAGTGTTAGAGATGAAGATACTGCACGCGATGAGTGTCGCGTTTCTTAACATTTGATCAAAAGGACCAACATGGGTTCACCATTACACTTCGGAGCTCAATCAGCATTCGGCATAGTGATTTTTACTTAGTGAGAGTCTTTTACAGCGCCCAAAATCGTCACAACCACCAGATAAAGCATTTATTTGAGATGGCAAGGCATAATATTGATCGACCACCTTGAGCATGGAAAAACAATAAACAGTTACAATTTTGCATTTTCATAGTCATTTTGTTTATATCTTCACCATTTATTGTCTATATTTCTATTGAAATAAATTATATATCTTCCAATAATAAAACTGATATAATTATTCTTAGAACTATAATTCACCCTTGCCTAGGTGGTAAGTATCTTTGTGGAAATGATTGGGATAATTGTAATGATGATCCATCTGTTTGACCTGATTCCGGATATCCAAGAGGAATAGTTGCACTAGAGCTTGTTGGAACAGAAGGTGCAGAATACGATCCAGGAATTTGACTAACAGTTTGAAATCCTGCTGCAGGATTTAAACCAACAAATCCGCTAACAGGAGCTGTTGGATACCCGAAAAGGCCCGTTGATGAGCCAGTTGAGCCACTACCTGGTTGTCTTATTTGTGTGTTAGATGGTCGACCACTCTGTGATTTTATGGGATATGAACCGCCAGTCGAACTTGAACTAGTCAAGCCAGACCCAACTCCAACTTGTGCAAACGATCTCACTGATTGATCATACAAATCGGCATTTTCATCATATAATCCAGGAGCAGTCGTGCAATCGAATTGATTCCACCAAACACAAACTAGATGCTCCTGACTAAAAATTGTACCATTTGGACAGAGGAAATTATATGTTCTGTTTAAAGCACATATGTGGAATACTTGACACTGTGTTTCGACATCTGCGTAGTATCCGGGAAAACGCTGCTGATTACAATCAAACGAGGTATTGGGAATTTCAGGATAAATTGGATAATCTTTGCCAGCGTCACCTGGAATTGCACTATAGTCTCCATCATCTGTTTTTCCATCGTTGTTATTTGCTGGTCGAACGCCATAATTTCTGCCAGTTCCAGTTTGAGTTCCTTGAGGTGCAATTGCACCACTACTCGTTCGTTGTTGATCTGAGATACTAGAACGAGAACCGGTTGCAGATAATCCCGGGCCAGTAGTTCCACTGTCAAATCCAGTGGCGCTTCCGGTTCCAGGATAAGCACTGCTAGAAAAACCGGTTGGAATTGTTGAAGTGAAACCGGCGTTTCCTACCGGACTAACGTTAGTCTGAGTGACAAAAGCAGGTGCAGAAGGGCGTCCAGCCGAATAACCTGTGCTACTCAGTTGTAAGCCTGGTGTAGTCGTACCAACAATCCCGCTAAAACTAGGAGCAGACGGATAAGGGGGTGCACCGGTACCGCCGAATCCAGTATGACTGGTGCTTGCAATTCCAGATCCTATGTCTGGTCTATCGTATTTGTAACTATTTTGTGCCTGAAAATAATTTAAAGTTATGTTTCACATATTTGTTGTCATTAATGAACAATTTACCTTGCAAACAACAGAAAATGCTGAAATGATATAAATAGTTAAACATAAATGAGAATCAAAAATCTGGCAATAGTTTAAGTATATAATGCTATTGATTGATTTGACTTTCGGAAAATATTAAATTACCTTGGACTTTAATACTGGAGTTATGGAGTGAAGAATTTAAGACCAATAGATGCCTAGTCTTAGTCTTGATTTCTATACCTACTTAAAAGATATTTTCTTAAGAACAGCAACCAAACATTGCAATAGAATATTTTGAGATTTTTTGCATTCATACATTAGGGTGCCTATGGTATGAATGAAAACAATCCCATCTTCGAATTTCGTTCAGTGGTTATGGCTTAAAAGTTTCGTCTTCTCGAAAAAAGTACCCATGCAAAATTTGAGCTGCTAGGAACAGAATTAAATAGGCTAGGTAGGGAATAGGCTTCGTATGGAGCCAGTGTAGACATGATTTTATATTTTAATAAAAACTCGAGAGCAAGCACTTGTACAGAACAGGTGTAGTTCATTGAGTAGTCGATTGTTTCCCAGGCGGATTCAAGTTTTATTTCATTCGGGATCTTCGCTTATTGACCAAAAATAACATACTCTCAGTAGGCAATGCCCATCTGAATTTACCCCCGTTTGTTCGTTTACCGTCGTTTTCGGTTTAAGCATATTAAAATTTTATATTTTCTTTCTCTGGACATACTTTGAATACTGGAATACTTTGAGAAAAATTACTACGAATTTTTTTAGAGGCGTACCAGCCAAAAGCTGAAAACCTCTCTAATAAAGAAAAAAATACTATGAATCATTCACATTTGGATCCATGTGACCAGATTTTGACTCGTGGTCATACCGCAGGTAAATACTCGCTTTACCCATACATTGTACATAATATGTACTTTTTCTAATTTTTTTTTTTATTAAACTCATAGCATGTGGTTGCCACACATATCGCACGGTATACATTGAATATTTTGAAACTAGTTGGCCCGTAGTGGCTAGCCACTTTGAAATGCATTTTGGGCTATTGTAAGTTGGTGTTTAATATGAAATGATAAATTATTTTTTGAATTATCGAGTTGAAGATCAAGATGTAACTATGACAATATCGACAATTCGATGCAGATGGCCAACGCTAGTTTAAAACATAATTATCTGAACTGCAATAATTCCTCCGTTCAGTAGATCATGACAACGCTTGGATTGATTGCTTACTTGGAAACGAATTTACATCTCGCTTCTTATACGGATCCACTGCACAGCTTTTTTCATTATCTAAAGACTTTTTCTCCATTCTTTGATTATTTTCGAAAAATTGTTTTCGAACGATTCATTTTTTTAAACTTCAAAACACAAATAATAGTTTGATGTTATATTTCAAATGAACTTACAAAATGAATGTGATTGAAAAAAAAAACAATTTACAAAAACAATTGCTCACGAAAAACTATTGGATTGCTAAAAAAAATATTTACACGTGCAAATTTGCAAACTGCAATTTGTTAATAGTCATAGCAAAGCTTGAAATAACTGAGTTCTGTCCTCTTTTAATCATTGATGGGTAGTTCAAATCGCTCTCTAATACTTCGATATAACTTGACCCAACCCAATCCCGGCGGAGTGAAATCAGTTTTTACCTCAAAAAATGAACTTCAAACTCTTATTACTCATCAACTATTTACACAATTGACATAAACTGTATTGAAAATTAATAGATCTTTTCTTCCATGAACTTGAATCAAAGTTTGATATTACCCACCGGGAATGGGTCAATCTTATACTGTAGATTTTAATAACTGCTGAAATTTTCACGTATCGACAAAAGAATTACACAGTGCAACAAAAATTGACTTTTTTTCTGCCTTGGCTTCTATATATCAATTTTTTTGTGTATTTTTATGCAAAACTGAATTTCCCCGAGTTTGAACATATTTCAACTTAAAGGGCAACAATGGCACCATTTAGAATTTTTGAGAAACCGGTAATTTTTGTGGTTTTTTCGATGCGCTTGATTGATTCTACGAAACCGGGTTTGGCATAGTTTTAGTATACTTTTCACAGAGCAAAATAATATCGATTATTTTTGAGCATTAATTACCATTCGCTAATATCTTAAAGTGGTAGTCAAATTATATCTTATTTTGAGTAAAAAAGTTTAGAAATCAAATGGTAGGTGTCTGATCTACGTAAAATGTCAGCAGATAAACCTATTTTAGTATTGTAGGGGAATTAGGGCAAAATCGACATTTTGCTGACTTTTTACGTAGATCAGACACCTACCATTCGATTTCTGAGATTTTTTTACTCAAAATAAGATATAATTTGACTACCACTTTAAGATATTAGCGAATTACCATTAATACTCAGAAATAATCGATATTATTTTGCGAAATATACTATATTGAGCGAAATATATTATTGTGAAATATACTAAAACTATGCCAAAACCGGTTTCGTAGAATCACCGTTTTGAGCTCAGTTTTTGTCCGATTTAAGATCTGTTTTTTTTTTCAAAAGATGTGTAAAAGGATGCTAATATGTGGACAAACTCTTAGAATTTTGATATTTGGCCTCAAAACAAAATGGCGTCGAAAAAACACAAAAATTACCGGTTTCTCAAAAATTCAAAATGGCGCCATTGTTGCCCCTGAAGTTGAAATATGTTCAAACTCAGGGAAATTTATTTTCGCATCAAACTTCATCAAAAAATCATACATAGGAGCCAAGGCAAAAAAATTGTTGCACTGTGTTATCGTTTGCTCCGTACAGTGTGAACGTCGTAGTATACTTAAAGGATTTATTGAAGAAAGTCTATCCTCAATGAATTACAACGGGTACGTACTGCATTACTCCATCACTTGGCAACCTAAATTTGATGTCAAATTTATTATGTTACAGAAGTTTTTGGACATGTAATGTCCAAAACATGCTTTGATTTCCTCACGACTGATTTCAGACCAGCCGAGAGGAGGTGAGTGGAGGACTAAAGGGAAAGGTAACTTTCAGTCAGAACAGGAGTGTTTGAGTTGCTACACACATAAAAATAACAAACTTCAGTGTTCAGTGGGTTCAGAGTTTGCTTGAGAAAAAGACAATTTGAATAACTTTCGTTTGTCGTGTGCGTGACTGAAAGACAAGCAAACTATATATATTCCGACTCTTTTATAAGAGATGGTTCAAATGGTATAATTTCATCATTGCATTTTATAACATTTTTTTGACGTAGGACTACGTCTAACCGCACTATATCGAGATACATTCTGTGAAAACCAAAACCAAGGTGTAAGGCCGGAATGAAAGATTTCAAACGTTAATCCTGATGTAACCCAGACACATGTCAAGGCGACTGTTTCCTGAAGCCGCCACCGACCATGATGGCGCTAGTGTTGAAAACCTGGTCTTGAGCTCCATTCATTGTGCCGCATAGGCGGTAACACGGATTTTTTATGTGCTTCTCATTATATTAAATTTAAGGTTACCAAAAACGTGTTGAAACATGTCTCAACGAGACCATTTATGTTGTGCACAAAATTCATAACACTTACAAATCAAAACAAACGTTCTTCGCTTGTTGCATTTTCACACATTGCTTGCAGTAATAGCTGATCTCGCATAAACGGAGCTTATTTGGCTATTTCGAAAGCACTGACAGCCTTTTGACATATAATCGAGCCAGAGAGCCAGAGAAAAACGGCTTCAAGCGAAATGTATGAGAATGACGTTCGTGACAAGGATGTGATGTAACCATGCGATGGATCACAATAATCAATATGTCGTTGGATTGATAAAATGATGGACAATTTTGTGATTCTTCATTTATCATTATCATTTCATTGTTAAACAGTGAAAATTTCATAAAAGTTTCAAGGTCGAATTTTTACGAACAATGTACCAATCACATCCAAGCACGCCTGACACAGACTTCATGCGTAGCCACCAACTGCCTGCTATGATATACTGCATAGCAGTGGCAGAAATAAATTGACAGAATCCCCCCGTCCCAATAGGTCAACTAATGTTTGCTTCCATGAGCCTAGACTATTTTGATGTCTTGAAGGTGAAGCTTTTTCGGAAAGTTCGTAACCACCTCCACTATCAGACAGTTTTACGTTCTGCTGAGAATGTTATTAAAACAGATGTCTTGAAAAAAAAAAACATGCTGGCACAGGCAACAGTACTGCACCGAGCAATGTATGAATAGAGCGCTGGTCACTCGTCGTCTATCAGTGCAGAAGAACTCGATATTCATTTGTGTGCAGCGAAGCCAAGTGAAGACTACATTGCCGACACACAATGAGGCATGTTGGGTTAATGCGTAGGTATCGTTTTGCGATCTGAAACATAATCAAATTACCGTTTGAATTGTCATCTTCTTCTTCTTGTTTCGTATAGTAGCAAATTTAAAAAGTTACTATGATTATTCGGGTGCCGCAAAATACGTTGCGCCGCCGGGGACAACAAAATGTTGTACGTGTCGGTAGAGGCAGATAGCAGGGTGTAAAAAATTTGGAGCATTGTACAGATAAAATGCGTTGTTCATTTTTGAACTGTATACTCTGTTTTTCTCAGATTTATTAAAAAACTAAACATAGGGTATTTAAAAGACAATAGAAAACCAAAATGCTGCTAGCTAAATGAATTTAGTTCAATATGACAATCCTACGCTCAAAATATTTTTCACGTTATAATTACCGGAAAAGTTATGTGAATATTTTCCACTGTCATTTTCACGTAGATTTTACGTGATTGTCATTTAAGTTCATCATGAGATGTTGAGATTATTTATCATGTGAATCTTATTCAGTAGACATATGCATTTTATGTGAGTTTCATGTAAAATTCAACTACCGGTAAAGTGAAAAGCATTTGATTGTCTGATAGCTACTACGTTTTATGCAACATAAAATTTTCTATTGTGGTTTCCCAAATTCTGGATAGACTGGAAATAGTTTTCAGAAATTATCCAAATATGTTGCATGATAAGTCGCACGGGCATGCAAAATCGCCAATTCGTAAATGAATTTAACGGCATGCAAAATGACAAACTGATGTTGCGACATTTGCCGGCGATAGCTACTATTAACTGCAACTATTTATGTTCAGGTAATTCCTCCTCATTTAAACTGAATCTGTGTGGAATCTTTAAGGGATTCTTATGGTTTTTCTAAAGCTCACTTATTGGCAAGTCATCGAGAAATTCCTCTTTGTGTTCAGAGACTGAATTACACAACAGCTTCGCCATTTTGATTTTTGTGTATTTTCGCACGGAGAGTTCACGCGGTACTTCATTCTGTTTGACGTTGCAAAGTTGACGTAGATGCTACGTGATAAAACATAGTATGCATGTGATTTCCAAGTAGATGTTATATTTGTCACATAAATCATGCAAAATGACAGAAAATGAAGAAGTACAGGAAGTTTCACGCAACAATAATGTGAAAAATATTTTGAGTAAAGTTGCATCCCGCGGTGGTGGTATAGGGGAAAACCAAATTCATTTCATCTTGATATTAGAGTTCCGACATTTGTACTTGTATTTTTCAATTAATTTTTTTGTTTTGCATTAGCGTCAACAAGAAAATATTACTTTCCATAACCTTACTTGTAATTGAACAACACTATGCAAGTATTAATTGCTGAGGCTAATGTTATGCATCACTCTAGCTCTGTTTATTTTTGAAGATAACAGACATATGACTTCCAAATATGGTATCTTTGTTGTTCTTTGGTATCTTAGAACTGATTAATTTTTTTTCTGATTTATTCTGTATACTGATAAAATGTTTAAATTGACCTGAATTGATTGTTAACATGTTCATAGAATTCTATGTCAATTTTGACTTTTCTTTGAATATACATTTCCTGCTAAGAACTGTAATTCATTATCGATTTTTTTTTCATGAGCTTCATGGCAGGAAAAAAATGTGACATCTTTGCCGCTTTGTGATCGGTAAGTAAGCCATCTTCCACAATATAATAAAATAGATATAGAAGGAAGTTCAATTTTTACTAAATCGTACTCAATTTCTTATTGTATAGAAGGTTGCCTTTTCGCGTAGTAGGGAAAATTGACTGTATTAGAATGAAAGACATTATTCAATGTTGTTGAGAATAACATTTCACTGCAGTCACTGCAATTAGAATGTGAATTGTGAATAATAAGCAATTTGCCATTCTCCAGGCAATATACTTTATAAGCTTAATGTGTAGATTGAACTAGATGTATCTTGATAGCCAGCATGTATGCAATATTGCATGATAAGCTTTAGGTGGGATGCTTAAAGCTGTACAACACGTGCGCGGCAGCTTAGGTGTGTGTGCCACAATCAATAGTAGGTAGACAAGTCTAAGAAAGAGAAACACAAAATAACTGTAACAATCGCTAGACCAACACGGTCGCTTGTAGTCGCGAGTAGTTTAATTTGGCTTTACATTCCAACAAATGTTAAAAAGAATAATTTTTCTTCTAAAAGAGAGTGCTGCAAATAAATAATCAAAATACAGACCCCATGAACTAGTTTTAGTTCGTTTGAAGTGTCGTTTGATGAATTAAGGCTGACGACCTAGATACTTGATATTACCACCCGAGTAATTAGAAACATAGTACTGCTTTGCCTATATTGCCTATACACTATATTGCCGGAACATATTCCAGTCATATCTCCGGAACCGTTTTACCTATTCCGGTTATCCGCTTCGGCAACAAACAGAACCAAAATACTTTTCTTTTGGAGGATGTTGAGCTTGAATTGGTTAAAATAAATTATGAAAACTACAAAATGTGATTAAACGTAACCCGTAACGTAACGTAACGCACATGTGTGCCAAAATCGAACCGTGCCAAAAGTGGAACGAACTCAAATCAAACAAAGCTTCAAAAGTAAATATAAAACTATTGTAGTCCTACGTCAACTATGCGGCAGTATCTTGGATATCACCCCCCTACTATTTTCTCAGCTTTTCAATGCTTAGTCAGAATTGGGTCAGAATTCGTGAAACGGATCACTAAAAAAAAATATTTTTTTCAAGTAAACATTAAAAACTTAAAAAGTGTCACCCGAGAATTTATTAATTTAATTGTATTTTTATTGAATTTGAGTAGGTTTTCAAGTTGTTATTGTCATTCGAAAATGAGGTCAATATTTCCTAAAAATTGACATATCTTTAAAAATATTGCGTCGAATTTTGTGAAATTTTCATAGCAGATGCATCCTGAGTTAAAGATTATAAAAATATTTTTTGTGGAGAGAAGAATATTTTTCAATAGTAACTATTTAAAACAATATGTTCAAATATAAGGTTCTGAGGGTCTAAAAAATCTGAAAAAAATCACAGGTATTTTTGACTGAATTTCAAAACTTTCCTGAAAGTTTCGAGTTGGTGTTATTTTTCGTTCAAAAGATATTAGGTTTCAAAGTTGCTGCCGCAACGCATTTTCAAGGGAAAACACCTTTTACCCAGTTTTTTTCAGTTCTCATTCCAAAAAATGCACCATAATGACTAAAGTTAACTTCATGGACTATCTTATCTCGTTGGTGCGTTCTGTTCGGTTATTTCCAGACTAAATTGAGCATTGCTTCTTAGTAAAGAGTGTAGGTAGACTAGCGAGGTGTTGATGACATAAAGTATACTGTCTTCAACAACAGGTTGGATAACAGACTGAGCATATTATGACCACTCTGCAACTAAAAATTATTTCTATCGAACTAAACTTACAAACATTGCAGAGTTTCTGCAAAAAACTAAAACTGAAATTGACAATGGTAGTACTGCTCGCTCGCTTCTCGCTTGTAAATGCGTTGCGGCACCAACTTTAGTATCTTTTGAACAAGAAATACCACCAACTCGAAACTTTCGGGAAAGTTTCGAAATTTTGTCAAACATACTTGTGACAGAATTTTCAGAGCCCCAGAACATAATTTTTCAACATATTGTTTCCGATAGTTACTATTGAAAAAATATCTTTTTCTCCAAAAAATATTTTCATAAACTACAACTCAAGATGCATCTACTGTGAAAATTTCATCAAATTCGATGCAATATTTCTAAAGATATGTTTATTTGAAAAAAATATTGACCTATATTTCAAATGACAAGAACAATTTGAAAACTTACTCAAATTAAATAAAAAATGGAAAATCAACTTTCCGACTGAAACTCTTGAAGTTTTTAATACTTATTTGAAAAAATTTTTGTTTCACGAATTTTGACCCAATAAAATAGTTGCCAACGTAATCAAAAATACGTTTTTCTGACGTAACCAATAATGGTGGCCAAATCCGAGATGGCAGCCAGAATTTTGATTACTTCAAATAAGAGCCCTATTGTTCTTCTTTATAAAAAATTGTTTCTTGTTGTACGTGCCATCACAAATTTCAGCTATAGCTAGAATAAAATATCAAGAGTTGCGGCAGTTTCAACTTTTGGAAAAACCATTTCACCCTACAGCTAGGGTTGTATGGAATGGTGACGTGGGACTAAACACTGTAATTACTATAATTACAGACACAACCAATTGGTCTGCTCAGTGATTTACGTATTTTAATTCTCAACCACCTCTTCATTTTTTCAGATATATATTTGATTACACCCGGAAGAACTTCATCGACTCTTGGTGATGTTGTGCCTGTAGTGTTTTTTTGTGCAAACAACATTCAACAATTACAACGAAGTTAAAGTTTAAAAAGATTCATTTTTTTACTTCACAAGTTTGTTTCATTTGTCAACTATTACATTCACTGTATTACGAAGACAGTTAATATAAGTATATTATTTTATTTATAAAGTTAAAAATAAAAAAGTATCTAACAATGTTGAAATGTAAAAAAGATTCCTAACTAACTAATTGTACTAACTTCACTAAAATATGTTGAGTTATTCGAGCGTAAATCGAATATAACGTGATTTTCAAAAAAAAAGCATAATATATTTTAATTATTTTAAAACTACTCATTACATATAAGTGAAATCTCTAGATTTATCTATATATTTTGAAAGCGCTATTTGTCGCCTTTCCAAAACGGTCTATATATAATGTATTCATGGAAAAATGACAGAGTGGAAAATAAACATGCGAACCACGGTCCAAAGCGGAGTTTTGACAATAACTTTAAATTTTAGGGGTATTTGAAAAACTTCAAGTTTAGGCGTAAGTAACACACGACTAGAGCTGCAACCTATACTAGGTCACGTCAGAAGTATTTTCCATTTGTAGCACCGTAAAATAACCAGTCAAAATCTTATTGTTCGATGAGAGTGAAAAATTCTCATTTTCTTAAGAAACATATAACTCAGCGAAATATTTGTCAATTTACATAAAACATCTTCTTTTTTATTTGTAATTAAATATAATTTCAAAGTTTTTGTATACTTGTAGTACTTTTCTTACAAAAATAACGGACAAATTTAAAGTTAAGTTGAAAACTTGCATGGAGAATTATAAAATATTAGATTTACGCTCGAATAACTCAACATATTTTAGTGAAGTTAGTACCAACATCTATATATTTTGAAAACTCTATTTTCCCCTTTCCAAAACGGGTAAAACATTCAAAATCGGTTGAAGAACAAACGAGTTAGAAATAATTTTCATGCGCTGAGGTCAGAAACCATAACTTCAAATTTTAGGGGTGTTTGAAAAATTTCTAGTAAGAGCAAAAGTTGCACTGGATTAAACTTACAACTTTCATTGCGCTTTTCAAAATTTCTTGCATTTTTTCATTTGTAGCACCATACTATCCTCTCGGTAAATAAAGGCTTTGCTGTCAGAATAATTTTTAAAGAAAAAAAAAAGTTGTTCGAAAGCCCGCGATGGATAATTTTACGGAGGGTCTCAAATGAAAGGTTAAAAGCTATATTTTCAAATGGTAAATACTTTGGCGATGCCCATTTTTTTAAGGTTGTTCTCCTTACACGCCGTGAATACAGATTCCCTAAAGCAAACCATACTTTTACATTGCTTTATAATACATATTTTTTAAATAATCATGAAGGTTCTACACGTATTATTTTTAAACATTCAAAAAACACAACATATTATTTTCTTATCGCTAGTGCTAATCTCATTGCTTGCGAGCACTTACCAAGTAAAAACGATAATAGGATCATCTTTGCTGATGATAGGTGAGTTAGGTTACCAATTTCAAAATAGAACTGCACACTTTTAACAATGATAATACCACACCTGATTTCTCCACGAATTGGCTATTACATTTTCTATAACGTATATGAGCGGCACATTCATTTTGTAACTTCCAACTAAACGAACGCTAAGTGACTGAATAATTCTGATGCACTGTTTAGTATTTATTCAAAAAGATCAGCGCATCATTGAACATATGTTTTCTTGACACCCACTCTTCAACGGTTCACATTTCTAGACTATGAAACTATCAGGAGGGGATTAGTTGGCATTAGATGGTACCACAGAGAACGTTTTTAATGGCTTATACTTCCAGGCTGAAAAATGGAAGTAGTTTCTGCCTGACATCGATACCACAAACAATGATTACTTTTCTAATTGCATAGAAAAATATTAAAATTTATCATAGTATATCGCTTTCATACACGCATAGTTGATAATACAAACAAACCTGAAGGAATGCAAGAAAAGAAAATATAATAATTAATACAAATGAAACTATTTAGTTAAATTATATGCAGCACGATTCTAAATACTCAAAAATATCCATAACCTTTGAAATCATTTACATAAACCTAATTTGTCACTTATGTGCTTTGTGATAAAAATAACAACAATAATTACACAAAAGAGTATTTATTATGTTTGCAATGAAACAAACGAATATCTGAACCTTCGGTACAAATTATGCATCATTGATTGCAATATAAGCTGTAATCCATCTGCTTGTATCGAAATATAAATGGAAGAAATCAACTCTTTATTAACAGAGACGAAAAATAAGAGAATGACAATTGATGCGAGAAATAGGTATCTGATCGACAAAGTAGCAATAAATTTCAAACTGATGAAACAAAGCCGATTGTCAATAGTGAGAGCAAACGAGTAATTGGGTTCAAAACTGGTGCTTCAAATGTGAATGATGTGAATCATTAGATAGCGCAAAAGTAAATGTATAATTCCCCTTCATTTTTGTCATTTAGTCATGCAATCGAAAAGTAGATCGGAAGAAGTGCTTAACTTCGCATTGTTGACCTTTGCGCAATGTCCCTCGATAGAATGCAAGTCATACACAAACAGCAATAAAAATTGAATTATGGTAAATCATTACAAAAATAGTTATTTATAATTACGCATACATTAGAATCATACCAACTTCATGTACCTCTAGATCTGGTAAAATCTATTGTTATGCCCAACTTTTTGTTTTTGAAAAAAAGCCATCAAATTGACACATTGAAGAATGTATTTTCGAAATGTTGAACGGAAAGAATCATCCACCTCGTTGACAAAAATTAATCGTTAACAAACATTGCGAACAACATTGAACTCAGATTACTATCCTAAGGTACACTACTACCCCAATTCACCACGTAATAAGATAATAAAAGTTATTCATGATATCATGAAAAGCTTTCACGTTTTAACTATCCAACGACACATTGGTTTCGATTCCGTTTAAAGTTATCAATATTTAAAATAAATTTTAAATTATACCGCTCAAAACGTTACATGCTAATTACAGTGCAGACTTTATCCTAACAGAAATAAAAAAACACAAACAGCGTAAAAAAGTGTTCAATTTTCCGAGAAACAGTAATAAATTTAATACTTAACGAACGAATTCGATTGTTATGTTATCAAAAAATAAAATTCAAGGTTGATTTTTTATATAGAAAATAAATCAAGAAAATTTCAGGACCACATTCAGTCCCTGATTTAAGGGGGGAGGGAGCAAGGATGGAAAAAATCACTTACTCGGAGGATCACTTCCAATTTTTTATCGCATAGAATACTTCTGTTAGTTTTCATTTATCAACATTGATACGGTAGCTTAGTTACAGTTATGAAAAAGAATCGTCAATGATAATTACAGAAGAATCACTTCCGAAAATTTCCATTTTCTGAAAATGAAAATTCTCACCGATTTTTTTTTTCAACTCAATAATTTTATGCTGCAAAATTCGCAATGATACCCAACATTGAATTGACGTCATTAAATGATGCGCATTATAAAGATTTGTCTGACAATGCTATAAAATTGAACTCAAAATAATGATAATGATTTTGCAATATTCTTCAAATACACTCGTTTTGTAAATCATATTTTTTGTAAACATTGCAAAGTGTCAAACTTGTTTCTCGTTTACTCTCTAATGTATTTCTTGGTTGAAGGTTCCAAATTATAAGGGAATTCAAATCCCAATCCCGCATGTACTGGATATTATAGGAATTTTCCGATATACATGCTCTCTGGAACCTGATTAATGCGTCCTGGCTACAGTACCTTTATCTACACGCTCTTTCTGTTTAACCCAAAACTCAGTCAAAACCTAATCAGTTTCGCTAAAACCGTATGCACTCAAAATTGAGTAGAAGTTGTTTTACTCATTTTTGAGTACCACCGAATGTTCTAAAAATTGAGTAAATATTACTCATATTATCCCTGATGCGCGATGCGTAAAAGTTACTCATTTTAGACTCAAAAATGAGTACTTTAGGCTTCAATGAGGGAATTTTGGAAAAATTATCTATATTGACTCGATATTATTATATTTTCCATTTTTAACGATTTTTATGGCTACATCGTACAACTTTTGGATTTCGATTGGTGTAGTCACACCGAACACAGCGAAGCTCTTGAAAAAATACCGATGGCAGCTATGAAGAACTCGTGGTCGAAGATGACAATCCCATGAAAAATAACGAAATACCTGCCGGTCTTGAGCATTTCGACCTCGCATGCAATGTGGGGAAATGCAGATGTGTGCTCAAGATGACCAGCAAAATCCTTAAAGGGAAAAAAGTAAGTTGGTAGCGGAAAACTATTCGTCGTACCACCTTGCAGAATACCATTCCGCAGAATAATAAAAAATGTAAAAAAAATGTTGGTAATTTGCCTTTGTTCGCCGGGACACGGGAGGTCTATGAATTTATTAGCCGTATATCCAACCAACGAGTCCTGGTGAAAAAGAAAAATTGGCATTAGTTGCAGTCAATTATTTCAAACTATGAATTACTTACCGATAACAACGAATTTCAAACACTTCTATTTCCTCCTTTTTTTCAGACGGTTTGCTTGGTTTGCTGTTTGTTTTCAATTGCAAAAAAATAACAACAACAACACGCAAGCACCGATTACCCAATTTTGAGTAATTTTGCCGCGTTCTCAACTTATTTCTACTCATTTTTTGACGTCTTCGAACAACTAAAAAAATGATTAAAATTCAACTCAGCCGCTGAGTAGCCCAGAGTGAGCGTGTAGATTTCGATACCTGGAAGACAATACCCCGTAGAATATCATAGCATAGCTTTCCTTTTTGCTTCATTATTTCAAAAGAAGAAAATTAGCTTCTCCGTTTGCGCCTGTTGTACCATACACGTGTGAAAAAAAATCGAAGGTGCGAAACGAAACAAACAAATCTAAGTAATCGTTAGTAGAAAGTTATCATCACGTATTCTTTTAAAATTAACGAAAGTGATGGAGAATCAGTCTGGACTACTGATTGATCATCACTTTAACGATTTTTTTCCTTTCTTGGGAGAAAGCAATGAGAGCAAATTTTTGCGAACCGTGAAGACATTTCACAATTTGCAGTATTCGTACCTCTATGTTGTAAGGGAAAGAGGGCCCGCCGAATCCACACTCCAACATACTCAACCAACTTGAACTTGAAAAGGGCCCATTTGCCATATGTAAACAATACAAATTCATATGTCGAATTCGTTTTTGCGGCCGGACTACACTGAAATTACACCCCACGTGCTACTGCTTTTTTATATGAGATTTGACAGCTGCAACACGTGGGGTGTAGTTTTGGTGTAGTCCGCCTCAACAACGATTTCGACAATTAAGTGTGCAGGTTTTATTGCGCGGAAATCGTTGGGATCTTTCGAAATAGGTGTGAGTAAACACAACTTTAGAATAACCTCGATCCTACGAAAAATATAGTTCTATTTTAATTTTTTTTTTTGGTTGATTTTCATCTTGAATTATGGTGTCGTCTTTGACACTTCTTGCTCGAGTAACAACGTACAGGGTGCGTGACGAATATTGGCAACAAAGAGCTATTTCTTATGCTTGCGAAACAAGATTCAGATATGTAAGAGTAAACGGTTCGGAGTAGTAAAATGAACCCGAGAATCTCTCAAAATGTGTTTATTTGCAGTTATTGTACAGCGATTGAAATGTGCGTGCGCTCGAGAATATAACTTGAACTCGACTGGATTTAGGATCTAGAACAACGCACACTGAAAAAAGTTTTTCTTCTCTTTAATGAATCGAGGGATAACCCATTCATCCCACACGGCCTTTCCTGACCTCACTTCCGGCTCGGAAGTGCCCAAGGTTTCAAATAGTCTCCTGCAGTTGATGTCTTTCTCGGACCCTTGGTTTCATCGTCAAGCTTCCGGACCTCGTACCGATTGTTCGGTAACACGTCAACCACTTCATAAGGACCCAAGTATCGCTGCTTAACTTTTTGTCCGACTCCAAATTGAGTCTTGGGAATTGCTACTACGTCTCCTACGTTGTATTCTTTCGGTGGCTTGCGACGTGAGACGGACGTAGACTTCGTAGCAAACAACCAAACAAACGTCGAGAATGCATCAATCACCGTCAACACATAATTATACGACTTTCTCATTGACGGCATCGGGCCGAGATGATCGATGTGAAAGGTATCCATCGGTATGTCGCCTTTCGGAATCGGTTGCAACTCATCCTCTGGTTTACCTCTCTTCACCGATGATGCAAGGAATGCACGCTGTGATGCATCGCTTTATTTTCTCCTCAAGTCCTG
Source organism: Wyeomyia smithii (assembly GCF_029784165.1). Taxonomy (NCBI): domain Eukaryota; kingdom Metazoa; phylum Arthropoda; class Insecta; order Diptera; family Culicidae; genus Wyeomyia; species Wyeomyia smithii. The sequence continues at coordinate 165,349,246 of NC_073695.1, read as the reverse complement.
GTGTATAGCAGTCTTGATCAATCCTATCCTTCGTTTACTTTACGCCAAAATGTCCTTTGTCATGTGCCGTACGAATTATTTCCATCTCCATCTCTTCCGGCACCTACACTCGTCGTTTCCCATCGTATTCTTTATAGAGCACGCCATTGGATATGGCATAGCCTCCGACCGGCCCACCTTGCTCTATAGCTAACTTAATTGCTTTCACGGAATCATCGTTGTTCTGCGCAGCATGCATCCTGGCACTTACAACAGCAGACAAAGCTAATACGCTCGCTCTCGATAGCGCATCAACGTGGCGCATTTTGTCTGCAGAACGGTGTTCAACTTCGTAGTCGAACTCAGCTAGAGCCACCGCCCATCAAGTAATACGGGCGTTGACCTTTTTCTTGAACATGGAATCTCTGAAGGCCATGCAGTCGGTCACTATTTTGAATTTACTGCCCAGTAAATAACAACGGAATTTCTGTATAGATTCAACCACGGCTAGTGCTTCCAGCTCGTAAGAGTGATAATTTTGTTCAGCGGCGCTTGTCAAACGACTATAATAATAGCACGGGTGGAATTTGTTGTCGTCGTCGGCACGTTGCATCAATACTCCAGCCAGCGCCATCTTACTGGCGTCAGTGTGGACCTCCGTTTCAGCATCCGGTCGGAAAATTCGTAGAACTGGATAACTAGCAAGGACACTCTTAATATGGTCGAAAGAAGCTACAGCTCTTTCATCAAAAATAAAACTGCTATTCTTTTTCAACAAGTTCGAAAGTGGACGAGCAATATCAGCGAAGGATGGAATGAACTTCCTAAAATAGCTCGCCAACCCGTAGAAGCGCTGCAGCTGTTTGACAGTTGTTGGCTGAGGAAACTGTTTCACTTTTTCTATTTTTCCCGGCGCCGGCTACACTCGACCGTCGTAAATCGTATAGCCAAGGAATTCCACTCGACGTTGAAGAAACACACACTTTTTCCAATTGAATAGCAATTCACCTTGTTCGGCCACACGCAACACTTTTATCAGCTTTTGTAGCCCTTCCTCTTCAGTTTCGGATGGTATGATTACATCGTCCACGAAAACGATTATTGTACCATCGTTTATCAAATTCTTCAGCACTTCACTAATAAATCTTCCAAAAGCACTACCGCTGGTGCACAAGCCGAATGGAGCGCGCAAAAATTCATACTACCCCTCGCTCGTAACGAAAGCAGTGTATTTTCTACTATTTTCTTCTACTGGCACGTGAAAATATGAGTTTTTCAGGTTGTCGTGTAAACCCGAGCACAGCATAACTGATCTATCTGATCTTCAACATTTGGCATCGGGTAGTTGTCGCGCATCACCTTTTTGTTCAGTTCACGAAAGTCAACACAGACACGACGTGAGCCATCCTTTCTGGGCACCACTACCACTGCACTTGAGTACTCGCTGTCGGACGGTTGAACTATACCATTACCAAGCCATTCGCTTATCTGCTTTCGCACAACCTCTTTCTCCAGCGGAGCAAGACGTCGGGGACCATGACGCACAATTTCGTTGTCTGTCAGCTTAATTGTTAATGGGTTCTTCGCGGTTACAGCGGCTTTCGGCTCATATTGTTCGATTATCTTCATCACTCTCGAATTGTACTGATACGGTACAACTAGTTCACCATCACTGTACTCTTTGATCCGTCGGATCCACTTCGCTTCGCCATCGTCTTCAGAGATTTTGGTCAGATACTTTTTCACACACACACCAGCAGGGGTCGAGTAGTTTACGCAGTCGAGAAAATCCATCCCAATCACTATCTGCATGTCAATCGCGTTGCAGGGTACCACATAAAATCGAATGGTATATTCGTCTTCTGAAATTTTTACCTTCAAAACCGCCTGGCCGCACACGGTTTTCACCTGTCCGCCGAATCCACGAACTTTCATATCAGATAATTCTAACTTTGCTCCATTGTTCTCAATATAAAGCCACAGGTCCTTACGTAGCAATGAGATTTCACTTCCCGTATCGACAATAGCACGTAGCTCGCAGTCGTTTATCTTCACATTGATACTAGGTTGCTGATTTGTAACTTTTTCAATCGTGTTCACTTTTGCATTTTTCTTCTTCACACTGCGCTCTTCATTCTTTTCATCACACTCTTTCGATAGATGCCCGTAACCATTACAAGAAAAATACTTCGGGCCTTCTCCTTTCTGTGGACATTCGCTGGCAACGTGTGTGGGGTCACCGCAATTAAAACAATAACGTCGCGCATCGGTTTTCAGTTTCGGCTTTTTCTCCTCAACTTTCGTAGGACGATCTCTTTTCGTACGTTCGTCTACCTGGGATTTCTTATTACATTTTGACTTCGTTTTTTCGTATGTGAGTAGCTTATCCTTCAACTTTTTGATGGTGTTTGCATCGTACAGTATAGAACGGTGATACTCGTCGTCGGTCACGCCGTCAACGATATATTCGCACAGGCTCGGCTAGTCGAGATCGATAGCAAGCGCAATACGTTGCATCTCGTAGATGTAGTCTAGTCTCTTACTGGCTCGTTTGGTTTTTTCTTGCGTACCGCCAATTGCCGGTGCACATCACTGACACGCACGAATGGAGCGAACTCGGCAATGAGCGCCTTCTTCAATTTGGCATATGAGTTCAAGTTGCGCTGGGTGAATACAAACCGCCTAGCTGTACTCGTTAGTTTTTTTCTCAACATAATCAGTTTTTGTTAATCGTCCCAATAGGCAGCTGCTGATATTTCATCGAACTGATGAAACCATTCTCTCACACTTTGGCATTCTTCGGCGCTGAAAGATTCTATGCTCTCCTCTACATCACGGAAAGAATAAGGCAGGGGCTGTTTGCGGGACTTTGGTGGCTTCGGTGTCGATCCTTTAGCTGTATAGAAACCAGCACAATCATCCCCGCTACTCTGCTCTCCATTGTCAACAAAATCGTCGTTACCAATATCCGACAAACTGTCGATGTTGCTGTCGTCGTCAGCATGATCGCCGTTTGGTCGTTTTCCTTCGTCGCTTACGTCGTCGTTGGCTTCTTCGTCGTCGTTCGTCTTTTCAACGTTGGCTGTATCAGAATCGTTACTACCGTGGCTACCGCCATGTACCTCGTCGTTGGTGCTTTGGCGTACGTCGTTCGTAGCTATGTTTGGGTCATGGGCAACAATCCGTCTTGCCATCTCTGTTTTGCTGCCTTTCGTCGACAGCCTTCTTTTAATGCATTCGCCTTCCAGCCCAATTTTGGCGAATGTAGCACACAAGTCTACCACCGGATCGGCCATTTTAACTTCACACTTGTTTTCAAAAATGATTATCTAATTTCACTTCAATTCACGCGCATTTCACTGAAACTCTTTCCCGGGCGAGCCCCCATGTAAGAGTAAACGGTTCGGAGTAGTAAAATGAACGCGAGAATCTCTCAAAATGTGTTTATTTGCAGTTATTGTTCAGCGATTGAAATGTATGAGCGCTCGAGAATATAACTTGAACTCGACTGGATTTAGGATCTAGAACAACGCACACTGAAAAAAGTTTTTCTTCTCTTTAATGAATCGAGGGATAACCCATTCATCCCACAGATATATTTGGCATAGGTGTCGATGGTTGTGAGGTGGCGTGATCCACTCACAATCAATCCAACTGGTCTAGATTCAATCCTAGCCGACACCGGGAGATTTTCTGAGGTGAAAAATCTCTGGGATCACGCCTTCCATCGCATGAGGAAGTAAAGCCGATGGCGCCTATCCGTTAATCTACGGGTCGTGAGTTAAGGTCCTGGGTGGAGTCACCTCCCCGGGCGTCGGTGATTGGCACAACACCAGTGGCGGAACTAGACCTACGGAAAATGAACGAGAATAAAAAAAAAATCTGGCAGCACTAAATAGCTTATTCGTTTTGATGTTAGATCTAGGACAGTATGTGACCGTTGTTGGAAACGTATTATTTGGCTATTATAAATGTTCATAAATAACGATGCAAGAGTATTCGAAATACCAAGGGGCGGATTGACGCGAAGGCGAGGCAGGCGGTTGCCTGCTCAATCATCGAAGGACACCTAATGAGTGAGCGAAAAATTTGAAAAAACAAAACTCGATGATAATAATAATTTAAATGTTCGGCAGGTTATCAACTTGTCAAGGACTGCCTGGCAGTGCCTACTTCTTTAAAAATGCCCATAACATAAACTTAACAATGATGAGCAGGAGGGCGCCAATTCAATTTTCGCCTGCAGCTCGAATTACCCTTCGTCCGCCCCTGCGAAATACATTCCTGAGCTTATGTTTCGCATGAAAAGTGTTTAAACTAGAGATCCTCAGAGGGAGAGATAAGCTATGAAAAAAACCGCTGATTTGGCAACTAGGTTTCACATATCAAAGGTGCCAGATCTCTTCTCAAAGCGCAATGTTGACTAACTTTTAATTCGGCTCGTATAGCTGATGGTGACGGTGGAAGTCCTGGGGAATAATAAAGTGCATCACAAAAACCGTGAAGGTGTTAAATTTTATGTTTATGTTTAATTTTATATACTTTCATCATTATTCTGTAGACCATACAAAGGGTTTGTGAACCACCAGTTAAAAATCACTGTGATGAAGCAACTTTGGAGCATTCTCAATTCATGTTTTAGCAATAGAACATGAAAAACGTGTAAATATAAATATATTCTTTATAGAACCTTATTGCAATACCTTTCAATGTGTACCTTTCTTGTTCGTTTGGCTCGAATTTTGACATGTTCGTTTGGCTCACAACACTCTCTTCGCATATCTCTCCCTCTGAGTATTGCTAGTTTAAACAACATAGTGGATTAAGAAAGTTTGGGAAATAAATAAATTTCTTACGTACCTACTAGGAAGAAATTCAAGTGTCGTTCCGATATCGCTGAAAGAAGCACGGTAGAAAAATAAAAAAGAAAATATTTAAATATATTTAAATTCATCCGATGTACTGTGGCGCTAGCACTAAATTGAAGTTCGGAAGTCGGACTTGTGACTTCCTAACTTTCTTCCGACTTTACAAACACATGAAACAATGCGTATTCACACAACATGGACTGCGTGAATGATTTCAATGTATTTGTTTTTGTAAACACAATTGACAGTGCTGTGGCGGCTGGGATGGTTTCAGTAAACGCAATTCGCGACTACGAAGGTGCTGATATTTGGTTTTTGCATGAGAAAAAGAAGGAAGGAAAAATTTTTGCTTTTGTCATCACACACATTTTGACAGTTGTTGCCTAGGGGCCAACAGCCTTTAAGATCTCTTTCGATTTCGTAGTCGCGAATTGACAGCGCTGTGGCAACTGGGATGATTGCAGTGTTGCGAAAACAACAAAAATAACCACCGGAAGTGGGCCTGATTGCCAGATTATTAGCGGCGTTTTGATAATTTTTATTTTAATCCACAATATACTCGAAACTTCTGCAGAAGGTTGTTGCCCCGTGGATGAAGAAAGTGGTTGCTAGCTATCATTTCAACCTTATAGCAGCCCTAGCTGAACTCTACACGTTTGACAGTCGCCAACATATCGGAACTACAGTCGCCGTTCGATAACTGCATGACTTTTAACTGCAACGCTTTTTAGCTGCAAGACCGATAACTGCAACAATTTTGCAGTTATCGGACCGAAACCCGTCAAATTTGATGTCAAAGTCATATTTGACATTGAAGCGACAGATCTCACGGGGGGATTCTAAATGCATTCGAAAATGAAAATTGTTGAATCTCTGGAAACATTTCAAAAGGACTCTTCAATTTCTCTAGATTTTTTTTTCGATTTCGTTTACTTGTTGTCATTTTTTCTAGATGGGAGATTATGGATCTCCACTATTAATCAATAAAGCAAAATCACCATGTTATGTGGTTTACTTTCCGGAATTACTATAAGAGAACAAATCCTTTGTGCATTGTTTGGCTAGCTCGCACTACTCAATGAAGCAGTACATAGTAGATCACAAACAAGATTTTGTGGCCTAGCGTTAAATAGACCATTTTACGAACTAACAGGTGTCACTGATCCTGCTGACATTGATGTTGCGTTATGTCAGCGGTTACGAGCTTTCTGTCTAAATTTCATTCAAGAATTGAGTTTCAGAAACGTCTCGTGAAATGATCAATTGTAGTGATGAACTTTATCTTCGCCCGAGCCCGAGAAATTTTGGCATGTGGCAAGTGTTACAGTTATTAAACGGCATTCGATAACTGCAATGTAAACATGTTGCAGTTATCGAACGACGACTGTATTTTCTTTTTATTTTTCTACCGTGCTCCTTTCAGCGATATCGGAACGGCGCTTGAATTTCTTCCTAGTAGGTACGTGAGAAATTCATTTCTTTCCCAAACTTTCTTAATCTACCATGTTATTTAAACACTTTTCATACGAAACATAAGCTCAGGAATGTTTTTCTATTTCGAATACTCTTGCATCGTTATTTATGAAGATTTATAATAGCCAAATAATGTGTCTCCAATAACACTGTGTTACAGTGAGAAAATAATCTCGTCCCATTTTCAACGTGACGGTTGCGAGGGTTTTAAAATGTCAGATTCAGCCAATCAGCAGCATTATCGGAATTGGTTCCCCGTAACGGTCACGTACTGTCCTCACATCCCTGTCACGAACGTCATCCCCATACATTTCGCTTGAAGCCGTTTTTCTCTGGCTCTCTGGCTCGATTATACGTCAAAAGGCTGTAAGTGCTTGCGAAACAGCCGATTAAGCACCGTCCATGCCAGATCAACTGTTGCTGCAAGTGGTGTGAAGAAATGCAGAAAGCGAAAAACGATTGTTTTTTTTTTTTGTTCATCTCTAATTTATTTGACACGGCACAAATACAATTTAATGTTTAACAGCGCCAATTATATCTGGTAGCTTACTTTCTAAAGTATCCTAATAACTAAAAGCAAATTTTTCATCCTCGCTGCCGACTACGAGCTGAAACTAAATGTAACTTAAAGCTATAATATTTTGCATTAAAAGCACTGGTTTACTGTATGATGGTTTTCATTGCCATAGGTAAGCACATGTTCCGCTGCTGGGCCAAGATATTACGGACTGGCATATTGGGTTGTCTCCCTCGGGCCTTGAGAGTATCGTGCGGGTCTGATTGCTGTTTCCGGATCCGGGGTCTTAACGTGTTCTTGTCGTTAGGCTGGATGCAGGCGGAAGAGGGTAGGACTAAACTGGGGCGTGGATGGATTTCAGGAAAACGTATATAAGGGACATTTAGGTTGGTCACGGCTCGCCAAGACATCACGAACAGGAACAGCCGACTGCCTACCTTCGGCCTGCAGGGAAGCTATTAATTTAGACCTGGCGTCACGGTGTACAGGGCATGACCAAACAACGTGCTCTATGTCGTGATAACCTTCACCACAGGCACAGATACCACTTTCCCCGAGCCCAACACGACGGAGATGCGCGTCAAATCTTTAGTGATTGGACATAAGCCGGGACATCACGCAAATGAAATCCCAACCTACATCCAACCCCTTGAACCACGGGTTCGTCGACACCTTGGGGATTATGGAATGTAACCACCTTCCTAGTTCCCCTCTGGTCCAAGCATTTGGCCAACTGATGATCGTATTCTGACGTACAAATGAGAAAAATTCATTGAAGGCAATTGGTCTTTCATAAATTCCACCGTTTGTTGCGCCCACCTTAGCCAAAGAGTCCGCTTTCTCATTGCCCGGTATCGAGCAGTGAGAAGGGACCCACGCTTAGGTAATCTGAGTAGATTTTTCGGATAAAGCACTCAGATGTTCCCGTATTTTCCCCAGGAAATACGGAGAGTGCTTAACATCTTTCATCGATCGGAGAGTCTCAATGGAACTGAGACTGTCCGTAAAGATGAAATAATGGTCCGTGGGCATTTTTTCGATAATCCCTAGGGTGTACTGAATTGCAGCCAATTCTGCGACGTAAACAGAAGCAGGATTGTCAAGCTTATGGGAGACGGTTAAATTGTTATTGAAAATATCGAAGCCAGTGGACCCATCAAGAAGTGATCCGTCAGTGTAGAACATATTGTCGCAGTTGATGTTTCGATATTTATTGGAAAAAAATTTGGGGATCTGCTGCACGCGTAAATGACCCGGGATTCCACGAGTTTCTTCTATCATGGATGTATCGAAAAACACAGTAGAATCAGAAGTATTTGATAAGTCGACACGATTTGGAATATTCGAAGAAGGGTTAATATTATGGGACATGTGATTGAAATACAATGTCATAAAACGGGTTTGAGAATTAAGTTCGATTAACCTTTCAAAATTTTCAATCACAGGACGGTTCAAGACCTCACATTTGATAAGAATGCGAGAAGACAGGCTCCAGAAGCGGTTTTTCAATGGTAGTACTCCAGCTAAGACCTCCAAACTCATCGTATGGGTCGACTGCATGCAACCCAAGGCGATACGCAAACAACGATATTGTATTCGCTCCAGTTTGATCAAATGTGTGTTTGCTGCAGAGCGGAAGCAGAAACACCCGTACTCAATGACAGACAATATCGTTGTTTGGTAAAGCCTTATAAGGTCTCCTGGGTGGGCTCCCCATCATTGTCCGGTTATTGTACGAAGAAAATTCACTCTTTGTTGACATTTTTTCATCAGATACCTAACGTGACAACCCCAGGTGCCTTTAGAGTCGAACCAGACACCAAGATATTTGTGTACCAAAACCTGAGAAATCGTTTTACCCATTAATTGTGTTTGAAGCTGAGCAGGTTCATGCAACAACACTCACCCCAATAACAGAAGATCTGAAAAGGGTAGCCGTTGAATATGACGTTAACTTGACACGCCCACTTCGTTCAAAATTTAGAAAATTTGGGATGGATATTGTCTACACTAGTAGAAATACCCAACTCAAAACAAAATTAGGGTCTACCAAAGACCCTATTGATACCCTGAACAAAGCTGGAATTTATAAAATTGCATGCAGTCACTGTGACATGGTTTACATTGGACAAACTAAATGTAACCTAGGGATACGTTTCAAAGAACATTTCGCAGAAGTGACCAAAGCAAGTAAAGTTTCAACAAATGCCCCACCACACCATTTCAAATCAAAAGTGGCTGAACATATTTTTAACGAGGAACATCCACTAACTTCGGATAACATTCACCTCCTCCGCCCCGTTAATAATTTATGGAAATTAGACGTAGCTGAAAGTTTAGAAATTTATAAACAACACTCATGCACGCTTCTCAATAAAGACGCAGGTAATCACCCCTCATGGCTATTCAATCTGCTTCCCAAAAACCCCAGACATGGTACGGTAAACAATCGACCGCATAATTCCCTACCTAACTCCAATTAAGGGTGCTAAATTTTCATTATTACCTACTACAAATAAAAAAACAGGATTTACGCTTTGCTCTTTACCAGTCCACATAAGCACTGAGGAAGCCTGTACGTCACAGTCGAAATATATATTTGCGGACTGAATTTCAATATTTATTTCCAAAAAATTTAGTAGAGTATAACGGAAACCGATAACTATTTCTTTGATTGATCCCAATCACTCTGCTAAGACGCTCGTTATAGATTTTCTAGTTTTAATTTTATGTTAGGTTTCAAAAATGTTTCAGTAATAATTGCAATATGCACATTATTTACTGTTAAAATATTAAAAAGCTCATTCTCATTGGCCTTCAATGAGCGAGCATTCCAATTTAATATTTTAATTGTTTCATTTAAAATCATTGCTAAATTTAAAGTTAGAAACAACTTTAATAGTAAAATTTGTGCCTATTTGAATGGCTTCAAACATTGATTTTGCCTGCAACATGGCGTTCATAAGATCGAACATTGCCTGTTGCAAAAAAGAAAGTTTACCTGCCGTAATAGGCCCCTGGCAGTTGACATTAGAAAAAATATTTTCGGCAGCAATATTAGCTGGTGTAATAGGTGTACAATTATTTTCTAGCGTGTTTTGCTCACCCATATTAACGGTCATTTTCGAACTACCAACACTAGGCGGTATAATGTTCGAACTACCTGTAACCTGTGCATAAGTTAAACGGGTATGCAAAGGAGTAGGTAAACTATGCGTCACTGGTACGCTTGGAGAATTTTGTTTTGAAGTTGGTTTTAATTGAGAAATTGAATTTTGTTTACCTTGCCTTGCCTTAACAATTGCTAAACGGACTGGGCATTGATAAAAATTTGACATATGGTTGCCGTTACAAATCGCACAGCGAAAATTTTTACTCTCTTTCACTGGACATGTGTCCTTTTTGTGAGAAGAGTCTCCACAATTAAGACATTTTTGGTTCATGTTACAGAATTTGGAACCATGGCCATAACGTTGGCAAGTACGGCATTGGGTGATATGCTTTTCACCTCCGCCATACTTCCTATAAATTTCCCACTTTACACGCACATTATACAAAGCATGTGCTTTTTCAAAAAATTTTGAATTGTTAACCTCATTGCGGTTAAAATGAATTAAATAATTAACAACGGAAATTCCACTTCTCTGGATGTTTTCGCCTCGTGATTTTTGTTTCATTAGAATTACTTGGGTAGGGGCTATGCCAAGTAATTCTGTTAAAGTAAGTTTGATCTCATCAACGGTTTGATCGTTGGTGAGACCTTTCAAGACAACCTTGAACGGCTTGGCGTTCTTGGTGTCATATGTGAAAAATTTGTACATCTTGTCAGTTAAATACTGAACAAGACGATCACGACCCTTTACTGAGTCGGCTAATAAGCGGCATAAACCTCTACGGCCAATTTGATAGGTAACTTTAACGTCAGAAACAAACGTTGAAAGTTCCTTTTTGAATATATTAAATTCAGCAGAAATAGTTACCAAAATAGGTGGAACTTTCTCCTTTTTTAAAGATTTTATATTTTGTATAGTTTCATTATTGGTAACTTCAACTTCACCAGCTTCTTTCTCAGGCAAAATATCAAAAGGATTGTCACTACAGACACTCGAAGTGTCAGAAAGAGATGCCTCTCTTTTCCTCCCCGCAGCGATGCGAGGTTTCTTTTTCCGTCCAGCCATTTCAGGTGATACGAAAAAAGTTAAAACAAATGTTAAATTCAAAAGTAGGTAGTCTTGAGAAAGACTGATGGGAAATAACTTTCAGGTAGTCTTTAAAAGACACACTGACAAAACACAAACTTTGAAGCTATAGGCAGTCAAAGACCAGTCCACAAGCAACCGAAAAAACGTCTGATCTGTAGGACAGTTCAAGACGCACTGACCCAGATCGACTTGAATTGTCCTACAGTACGGTCGCATTTTACCAACAGCTCGAGGCTAAGTCTTAGATTACCGAGAGATATTGAAACTTTGTTTTTCGCTTTCAATAGGCAATCTTCTTGAAAGACTACCTGTTGAAACGCAAAGTAATAAATTTGTTTCTAACGTTAACGAGTGTTTAGTGAGTAAATTTGGTTTGAGATATTTCTACTTAAATTCTATAGTGAAGTGAAAGTGTAGTGAAGTTTTCCGGTTATGCCTGGAAAAAATAAAAAAGCTCGCTTTGATGCGGCTTCAAGGAAACGTGAGGCATCTCCTCCAAGTGACACTGAAATTTCGACTAACAGGTATGATATTCTTTCTTCCATTGGGGATCAAGAAATCCAAACTTCTCATACTGAGCATAAAGCTGTTATGAAGAAGGTTAAAGTTCCACCTATTGTGGTATTTGTAGCAAATTTAAAGACATTTCGATCAAAACTTTCATCATTTCTGTCGGATGTGAAAGTTAATTTTCAAATTGGCCGCCAAGGCGAAATTCGTATTTTGGCCGAATCTTTGATGGCCATAAACATCTTTTACAGTATTTGACTGAAAAGATGTATAAATTTTATTCTTTTGATGCCAAAAACGAGAGACCGTTTAAGGCTGTTTCAAAATGTCTTTCAAATGACCAAACTATTGATGAAATTAAAGAATGTTTGTCAGAATCACTTGGTTTTGCTCCCAACCAAGTAACCTGTTGTCAATGTGGGTATACAAAAGACTTTCAATACTGTTCAGGCATCACCAGCACTTTCATTAGCAGGTGTGTCTGTAGGTAATCATTTAAATTCAGATAACAAATTTCAGGCAAAAAATCCTTTTCAGGCAACACCAGGCTGTTCATATGCCAGTGTCCTTACAGGTAATATTTCAACTTCAAACAGTAACAAACCATTCGTGTTTGGTGCTGAAAAGTCGGCCAGTTTTTGATTTAGGTAGTCCAACTCCAGAAAAGATTGAATACCTACAACAATCCATGCTGCAGCTAATGTCCGTTTTGTTGAACTGTAACTCGATGTACGAGGCTGTTCAAGAAGGTATAAAATTTACAACTAATATTGTTATGAAATTGAAATTCAGCAATGATTTTAAATAATGCTGTAAATTTTCTAAATTGGAATGCTCGCTCTTTAAAAGCGAAAGAAGATGAATTTTTCAATTTTTTAACAGTCCACGATGTGCATATTGCAGTTGTGACTGAAACGCTTTTAAAGCCAAATATTAAATTAAAAAAGAACCCAAATTATATAGTTCATAGGTTTGATAGAATTGATGTTGCCGGTAGTGGAGTTGCAATAGTTATCCACCGTCGAATAAAACATCGTGTTTTACCCCATCTTGAAACCAAAGTTATCGAGAGTTTGGGAATTGAAATTGAGACAAGTATTGGCATTTTATTTATAGCCGCAGTGTATTTGCCTTTTCAATGCACTGATGAGCGAAAAAAATATTTCAAGGGAGATTTGCAAAAACTCACAAGAAATAAATCTAAATTTTTAATCATCGGTGATCTTAATGCGAAAAATCGATCTTGGAATAATGCTCAAAGCAATTCCAATGGAAAAATATTGTTTAATGATTGCTCGGCTGGATTTTATTCAGTTTTATTTCCAAATGGTCCTACATGTTATTCTTCTATTAGGAATCCATCTACAATTGATTTGGTACTAACAAATCAAAGTCATTCATGCAGTGATTTATTAACTCGAGCTGATTTTGATTCTGATCATCTTCCCATAACATTTTCTATTTCCCATGAAACTATTTTAAATCCAAATAGATCTGTGTTAAATTATCACAAGACTAATTGTGATAGATATCGTTCTACGATCGAAGAAAATGTGAATGATGATATTATTTTACAAAATAGTGCTGACATTGACAGAGCATTAAAATTATCTAGCAGCTTAATACTCAATGCCCGGAATTTATCAGTTCCTAAGGATCGAGTGAAATTTAATGCACCAATTATTGACAGTGAACTTCAACTTCTTATACGTTTGAAGAACATACGGAGACGTCAATACCAAAGATCTCGTGATCCTGCTTTGAAAATTATTTTTCAAGAATTACAAAAGGAAATAAACATAGATTCACTCTCTTGCGAAATGAGAATTTCATGAGAGAAGTTGAACAACTAAAACCTTATTCAAAGCCTTCCTGGAAGCTTTCGAAGGTTCTTAAGAAACCTTCGAAGCCAATTCCAGTCCTTAAAGATGGTGATTGCATTTTTCTAACGAATGAACAAAAATCTCAAAAACTTGCTCAGCAGTTTGAGAGTGTTCATAACTCCAATTTGAACGTAGTAAGTCCCATTGAAAATGAAGTAAACCAAAAGTATGATCAGATCAACACCCAAGAATTTCTTTCTGAAGAGGTATTGGAAACAAACTTAAATGAGGTGCGAACTATTCTCAAAAAATTCAAAAACATGAAAGCACCAGGAGATTATGGGATTTTCTATATCCTCATCAAAAGACTTCCTGAAAACTCTTTAAATTTCTTGGTAAAAGTTTTTAACAGATGCTTTGCACTAGCACATTTTCCTACGAAATGGAAAAATGCCAACGTCACTCCAATTTTAAAACCCGAAAAGAATCCAGCTGAGGCATCAAGTTATCGACCAATCAGTTTACTTTCCTCTATTAGCAAACTTTTTGAAAGAATAATTCTCAATAGAATGATAACACATATTAATGAGAACTCAATTTTTGCAAATAAGCAGTTTGGTTTTCGCCATGGGCATTCCACTACTCATCAGTTACTTAGAGTAACAAATATGATTCGAACTAATAAATCTGAAGGCTATTCGACTGGAGCTGCGCTTCTAGATATAGAAAGGGCATTCGACAGTGTTTGGCATAAAGGTTTAATAGCTAAAATGTCGAATTTCAGTTTTCCGCTTTACCTCACAAAAATGATACAAAGTAATTTAACTGACCGCACTCTTCAGTTAACTATCTAAATGGTAAATCTAATAGATTGCCTGTTAGAGCTGGTGTGCCTCAGGGGAGTATCTTGGGCCCAATCTTATATAACATTTTTACTTCTGATCTTCCTGATTTACCACCAGGTTGTGAGAAATCTCTGTTTTGTGACGATACAAGCCTTTCCGCAAAAGGAAAAAGCCTTCGTGTTATATGCAGTCGGCTACAAAAAAGTTTAGGTATATTTTCTTCATACTTGCAGAAATGGAAGATTTCCCCTAATGCTTCTAAAACACAGTTAATTATTTTTTCTCATAACCCAAGAGTTTCATTTCTCAAACCCACCCATAACCACGTTATAAAGATGAACGGTGTGGTCTTAAATTGGTCTGATCAAGTTAAATACTTAGGGCTGATTTATGATAAGAATCTTACTTTCAAGGAGCACATTGAAAATATCCAGTCAAAGTGCAATAAGTATATCAAATGTTTATATCCTCTTATCAACAGTAATTCTAGACTTTGTCTCAAGAATAAACTGTTTTTTTTCCTCTGTGTGGACTCATCACTGCGACCAGAGACATTTTGATCTATTGTGATATTGCCCAGGTGTTTTCTGTACTCCGCACTTCATATTATTGGCAGTATCACTATTGAAGTGAATGATACGCTTATTTTTTTTATTCATATCAGTGCTTGTGTGTGAGAGTTTACCCTTTTATTTCAAGCTTACTGCTCTACTATACCGAGCCTCTTTTCTATCCTACCAATATCGCCAAATTACAATTCCCTGAACTGAGGCTACACCTAACGTTCCTCTCTGGCCAGGTTTATTCTAAGAGAGACTTTATGTCAAGAGGAAGGAGTCTTATCGAAACCTCGTTCCTCGTGCCACTATCGCCATTTACAATTCCCTGTAGAGGGTAAATATTTCTGAAATCAGTGTTATTATAAGGACTTATTTTGTCAAGAGGAAGGAGTCTTATCGAACCTCGTTCCTCCTACCAACACCGCGTCACAATCACAATTCCCTGACCTCTGGTAAGTTTTATTATAAGTAGGACTTATATTTTTGTCCAGAGGAAGGAGTCTTATCGAAACCTCGTTCCTCCAGCCAAGACCGCGTCATAATTACAATTCCCTGAAGAGAACTATTATACGTTACTCAGAACAGTTTTATTATAAGAGGGACTTTTTTGTTAGGATGAAAGTCAGCAAGGGTACTATAGAATTCAGCTTGAAGGAAGGGTATGTAGTAGAGAGCCTGAGAATGAACCCATGTTAAAGTCCTTTTACAACCAAATGGCCTGATTCTACTAAGATTCGAACCCACGACCACTCGCATATCAAAGCGGACTCTGTAACCTTGCGGCTACGAAGCTCTCTTAAGAACAAACTGTTAATTTACAAACAAATTTTTAGGCCAACAATGTTATATGCAGTTCCCATCTGGACAAGTTGTTGTACAACCAGGAAGAAGACACTTCAAAGGATTCAGAATAAACTTTTGAAAATGATTTTGAAGCGTCCTCCCTGGTTTAGCACGAACTAGCTACATAGGCTCACTAATGTAGAAACATTGGAAAATATGTCAAGCCAAATTATCAACAAATTCCGACAAAAATCGTTGCAATCCTCAATTGCAACGATTAGCTCACTTTGTGGCAGAACACACAATATTAATTCTGAATAGATTTTAGTACATAAATAAATCATTACAAACATTCCCCCCTATATATAAAAAAAAATCGCTAGTTTACCCACTTCGTAAGCAGAAACAAATAGTGAAAGCGAAAAATAATAGGGTCCTTCACATCGAGCTCGTATACGAATACCCAGCCGTAAACTGTGTATCTTCCATTACTCGTCAATGGAGGTGAGTATTTTTACGGCTGGGTATTTGTTTACGAGCTCGACATGAATACCCATAATGATAGTTTTTGCAGCACGGCTAGCCGTACCCACTAATATTAAAATTCAACAGTGCCTGGTATAAAATCGACCAATTAGAGGGCCGTCACTGTGACAGAACGTGTTCTATCGTGTTCAAAGGATATGACACAAACCGATATGATACAAACGCTTGTTTTTTTAAACCTGAATTTATTGCTTGATAAATCAACCTGAGCGTTGCGGCAATCCGTTCACCTGTATACAGTTTACAAACATTTGCAGTATGCAGTTTATAAACATTTGAGCAGCGTTTTCGTCCTAGACATTCGTTTATTATTATTATTATTATTTGTCTTTATTCCATCCGACATATTGTCTTAATAAATATAAATATAATTGTAAAAACAATTATTTTAACATAAATTGCGATAGGTTAGTTTTAAACTCGTTAAAAGTCAAATTAAAATCAAAATAATGTGATACATTGTTGAAAACGTCCATCATCGATCGAATCGGTTCGTCTTGTCGACTTAATGGTAATCTTAGAAATAAGGCTCTGCGGAGGGAGTATCCTGGAATTTTTAGGCATACAGTCAGGGTTTTTTTTACGCGGTTTTTTATACGCGTTTTTTTTAAGAGGTTTTTTTTACGCGGATTTTCGAATTAACGCGGATTTTTTAATTAACGCGGTTTTTTTTTACGCGGATTTTTGAATTAGCGCGGTTTTTTTACGCGATACCGCACTAATTCAAAAAAATTTTCACGAATTTCCGAATTAATGTGGGTTGGAACCAGAAATGTTTAAGTGTTTATCTAGTAAAAGACTTAGTCCAAAAAATACTCTCCGCCCACCGAAAGATCCGGAATGACCGTCAAAGACCGTCAAAGAGGACAATTTTAAATACTGGTTCTAGAGCGTCTCGGGTTTTTTCTAAAGCCCTAAGTAAACTAGTCCAGGTTTACGCGGATTTAAAAAAAAACGTGTTTTTTTTTTACGCGGATTTTTGAATAAATGCGGTTTTTTTTACGCGGATTTTTGAATTAGCGCGGTTTTTTTTACGCGGTTTCTTTAACGAGGTACGTATCCCCCGCGTAAAAAAAACCTGACTGTATTTGTTCGAGAAGATTTGGCGTATCAGTGTCTCCGGTTTTAATCTTAGCAATGAACGATGCCTTAGCACGTTTTCTTCTTTGGTGGCAGGTTTTGCGGATCGTTACATTGTAAGTTGTGTAGAGCAAATCTTATGAACCTTTTTTTGACATATTCAATCCGAGCATCAGAAGAGTCGTGGTAAGGGTCCCGAATTACCGAAGCAGTTTCTAGTATAGGCCGCACGAGGCTGACGTATAAGGATTTCTGTGTGTGTGGATCCTTAAAGTCCCTAGAAACTTCAATTACGAAGCCAAGTAGACGGCAGGCTTTGTCGATGATGTCCTTATGGTGGTTCTTAAACGTAAGGGAACTGTCTAAAGTAACGCCAAGGTCCCGAAATTTTTGCATCCTGTTCAACCGTTCTCCGTTGGTGTCGTAATGAAATGGCACAAAATTTTTCTGGCGATGGAAACTAATAACAAAACACTTGGATATACAAATTTTCATCTCGTTGGCTTTGCACCATTTTGAAAATTTATCGAGCCAAGCTTCAAGCCTGTGGCAATTTTCAATGCTGTCGACAGTGATGTACAGCTTCAGATCGTCGGCATGAACAAGACAACCATCTCCAAGGTATGCAATTGCGTCGTTTATGAATAGCGAAACCGGAAGAGGACCCAAGTTACTACCTTGGGGCATACCCGAACTATTAGTGAACCAGCGTAAAGATGATCCATCTATTTTTACAGCCAACTTTCTCTCACATAGATACGACTGTAGCCATTCAACGAAGTCAGAAGAGCATCCGATTTTGCTCAGTTTAGCTAGCAATATAGAATGGTCCACCTTGTCAAATGCCGCCTTAGTATCAGTATAAACTGCATCCACTCGTCGTCCCTTTCCTATCTGTTGAATACAGTAGGATGTAAACTCTCACATATTCGTTGTGACGCTTCGTCCAGAAAAAAACCGTTTAGCCTAGGCATGTGAAATATTTGCTTTTGTACAACTATCGTGGCTTTTTTTAAGTGGTTTACAGTACATTTCGACTCAACACCGTTCAATCTACTAGGTGAATAAAAATTCAAAGTTGAATTTCGCTTTAATGCTTTAAGGGAAACCGTAACTCACCCCCATACATAAGCAGAATCGGCTCAAGTTCGCAAGGAAATACATGGAGTAGAAGGCGTAATGTCATGTTTTCTGACGAGAAGAAATTTAATTTGAATGGACCGGACTGCTACACTGCCGTGATATAACGTTATGACGTCAGTTTTTCCATACGGCCCAAAAACGAACGGGTAACTTGTCACTTTTGTAATGAAATGGTGCATACGTCATTTTGTTTTCTTGATTTTATGCAACGTACGAATAAGTTGCAGCTAAAAGAAAGATACCAAAAGATGGGTCTTCGAATAACGAACAAATTGGCATAAGAACCCCATATTTGAAAAAATGGCGCTTACGTCAGTCTGCGAGATTACGGCAGTACAGTTGTTATTGGCATGATTTGGATCAAACCAGTAATGGTTCGATTTATCGAATCGCATGAACGCATGGATTCACAATGGTGGGTAAAATGGAAAGATATCCGTGTTTGAAGATGTTGAAAATGTTAAAAAAGTCAATTTCAAACTTTAAAAAGCAATTTCCGAAGAGTCTCAAGAAAGGGTCGAACAATATGTTGCTACACGTATCAGCATGAGATTAAAACTAGTTAATAAAAAGTTTTATGGTCTTTCGATTTTTAAATGCTAGAGAAACATTTCAAAAGGTCCTATCTGCTTTGATCGATCACTTTCATTCAATCACAACAACTTATTTAACACCTTTTATGACACGTTATTTGAACAAGTTGATAGAAGAGGGATCACTCTAGCCTCCTGAACGAAAACCACACTTGGGAGAGTTACTAAAACTCAACTATTACCAAAATGAAAAGATGCTCCGGAAAAATGATGAAAGCAGATAGGACCTTTTGAAATGTTTATCTGGAATGAAGAATAAAAATCGCTCTAGATCGCTACAATGCCAGTTGGTACATGGGCGAACCACATACATAAGACATACGTAACACTCAGGAAGAAATCATCCAAACAAGTTGGTACAAAATGAACTACTCGAATGGTACCATACTCTGAATAAAACCACTGTTTGAGTAATTTATGAAGGCGTTGTACCTGCATTTGTCTCGTTCTTTAATGCTGCATTGATTTGTGAAGAACTTTTCGACAGTTCCCCATGGGATTTTCTTTGGGGCTCGATAAAGCCGAGAAAAAGAAAATTCATTTTGTTCATTATTTATCGAGCAGTTTAACAGGACGAGGTACGGAGCAGAGATGCCAGGTGTTTTTGAAAAATGTCTGCAACTGCTCGAAAAACCGGAAAAATGTCTCGAAATCTGAAAATAATCTATCCGTGATCCGAAAAAATTTCGCTCGCACAGGTAACAGTCTGTACAAATCTGGACACATTTTAAGAAAATCTGCGCAAATATAAGGAGACTCTGACAAAAATCTGCAGAAACCGTGGAAAAACTGCAAATATCTGCGAATTAATGAATATCCGCACACGGACTCCAAAAATCTGCCTTTTGCAGACAAATCTGCACATTCGGTATCCCTGGTACGGAGTACTATGGGGCAACGTGTACCAGAAAAAAAAACGCCAGTATTACGTATGTCTTATGTATGTGGTTCAACGGATTGATCATAAATAAAAGGGTTTTCTGAAAACATGGATTTGTTTAAACTTCAGGTCTTATTGTATGCTATCGTTATTATTATTTTTTTTAAATTTGTAACTAAAATTGTATGATTGAAGTTCAAAGTTGTAGAGTATCTTTATTTCAGGATCGGCCGGCGAATATATGCATCCGTTTGATCCACACAAAACTATGATGTATCCAACTAATTAAAAAATGGTGGCGATTTTGTGTTTTAATAACAATTTATTGCCGCTGTCGTCTGTCGGTCCGATTCCATGATCTGGAAACAAATTCTTTATTATTCTAAATACGATCGCAATTATTCCATACTTACGCTGTAGAATAGGTTTGACATAATTTAGAAAAAACGCTTACCTTTGTGGCGTGTTTGCCTGGTTCGCTCAATGGATCAAAAAAATTGATTGGTGATAGTTTCATCCTGTGCAGGCCACGAGAAAAGGTCTATATATCCAAATATACGCAAAAATAGGGGAAAAGGGACAAAATAGACCATTTTTCGTGTCCTGCATAAAATGAAACCATCACCAATCGATTTATTGACCAATTTTACATAAGAAATGCTATGTTTCAGGTTGCCACTCCAGCGACGATTATTTAGTGGAATAACCGGTATCCACATTTCCACTAATTTTTTTCCCAGTGTGCAGTGCACAGTGGTTTAAAAGTCTATTTTGAAGGGCTCAATTGATAACTCCTCGTACGTTGGATATGAAATTATGACGTCTTCAGCAAAACTGATCGGTATGACCCCCTGCATCTTTTGGTGCTATGAGATTTGTGATAAATCTCCCAAAAAGGGAGATGCAAATTTTATTTTTTTGCTTCTTCGAGATACACGGTCGATGTCTTTGGTAAACTTATAGGTAAAATCAGTACGACCAATTTTGCAGAAGGCATGAAATTAGTATATCTTACTCAAATTGACTTAGAGAGTTTTTATCAAAAAAAGTCCTGTCAAAACACATTTTTCAACATATTTTTTTCTTTTTTCTAGGCCTTCACTATGTTCTACAAAGTTGTTAGTAGCATCAATATACACAATTGCCTGGAAGATACTATATTCGTATTGTTTGAAAAACTATAAGTTATGGACTATATTTTTTTTTTTGCCATAATTCAAATCTCTGTATCTTTCTTAGGGGCAGATAGATACAGATTCGGTAATCAACATATGAAAGTACAACATCCAGTTTCAATCGAAATTGTATAAAGTTTATGTTATAACCAGTTCAAGTTATCTTTCGTCATATATGGGTCGTACAGTCCGTGATTTATGACTGCATATTGTTCCTCGTATAAATGTACACAAAAAATCAGGTTTCATCGCAGTAGAGTTGCCTACAGTGCTAAACTTAATTGCAGTGCAAAATTGTAGGATTTCTAATTTATGTGATCCACGTTGATATTCATATTCCTTGAAAACTCCTATAACAGTTGTAAGAGGATTGCATAATCAATTTTATACAATGTACTATCTCGTGACAGTTTAAATCGTCTATTTTGAAACACGAAATCGTTGAATAGCATAGAATGATACCATTTTTATGTCAAATTTAATTTAAATTAAAATGTCCCTTTCAGCAACTCTGGTTTTTAAAATCTAGTTCCTAAAAGATTTGAAGAATTGGGTATAAATCATGAGCGCAGTTTTGACTAAAAGAAAAATCACCCAGAAAAATGGCACATACAGTCGGGTTTCACATAAACATGGGCAACGCCTTGATAGATTTTTAATCTTCGTTGATTGCATTTGCTTGAATCGCCTAACAGTTAAAAAGAAGGTCAATGCAGATCGCATGTTATTATTCCTTCGTATATGAGGCAAGATTGAGTTACACATTGACATCAGAGTCTATAAATAGATTTGGGTCAATATTGAAGACAATAAGTGACATTATTTACGATTTACAGGTTCATACGATTTGAGGCATTCAACAGTACTAGATAAAATTCGTTGACATGCAGCATCGTAAAATGACTCTGAGGATAGGGAATAAGGGCAGTGATCGGAACGTTTGGGGGTTCGAGGCTGAACACAGCCTTGCAAAATATAATAAAGAAAAATGCCGCATCCAAACTCAATAATCAATAACATACCAAAGAATGTAATGGTACGCATACTTCTCTTTAAAAAAAAATATAAATATAAAACTCATTTTCATGTTTTTTTTTATTATTTGGAAAATTTAGGTTGTATATAATGCAAAATTTATTCGCAGTTCAGGTTGCACACTGCTGCGTTTAAGTTCGTAGAGCATCGTGGTAGAATCATAATACGGGTGAAACGGAATTGTATGTATGCTTGAATTATAGCAATAGAAAATCGTACTAAGTAGCAAAGAGAGTTGTTCATACCTCAGATTTTATGCAATAGGTAATTTTTATAGAATTGTAAAAAATGGAACAAAAAGTTGTATATCTTTAACTGCGCGAACCATTTTGGTACGCATATTGCCTCCACTTTGGTATTTATAAGCTCATATAGAACATTATATATAACTTTATCAGATTGTACAAGGGTGCTTATATCTCAACAACAGCTGAAATATACGAACCAAATTGTTGGCTGGGTAACAACCCCCCCCCCCCCCCCCCTATTTAACAACAATTAACGCAGACTCAAGCCCCCTCCTCTCCTTCATGCGTTACGTAATTTGTGTACGACGCCTTACTACGGGGTCTGATGAAGCAAGCAGGCAGTTTATCTAATAGCTTTACGATCCTCCTTGTCCGTTACTTCCTGAGCCTCTTCTAAAAACTGGCTGATTGAAACGTTGAAGTGGTTGATTACGGCCAACCTATGCATCAATAAATTGTTGACACTTGCTGGTAGATAATATCGCGGGTACAAACTTACCAGCAGATGCACAGTTGCACAACAGTAGATTAGTGTTTCCGAAGAGGCTCAGAACATGCTAGAGGTTCACGGCAACTTTGCTTGTTTACAGTTATCAACTTAGTGTTAGAATAGCACTTTCATTGTTTTTGAATGGGAACCTTCGAGGTGAACCAAAAACAACAAGGTATAACGCCCTAGTCCATTTATTTGGAAGCATGCAAAAAACAGGATACGAGACTATTGGGTATATATAGCGGTTCATGGGACCAACCTTCTGC
This sequence comes from Wyeomyia smithii, assembly GCF_029784165.1. Lineage (NCBI taxonomy): Eukaryota > Metazoa > Arthropoda > Insecta > Diptera > Culicidae > Wyeomyia > Wyeomyia smithii. The sequence goes on along the minus strand of NC_073695.1, from coordinate 165,326,227 downwards.
GCAAGTTTGATAATTGTCACTAGCAGCAATTCGTGATCAATTTGATTTGAGCTGCTTTACCTTACGCAATTTCCATGTTCTGAAACACTTAAACCAGGCTTGGTGGGATGGTTACCATAGATACGAACATATTACGTGGTATCTTAGTTTATAATATTAGTTTTTTACCTGGTTAAATCAATGAAGAGAGAAAAACGAGTTTCTTTTGTTATGAACATAACTTATCAGCAGAAAGTCGTGGACTAACGAAACCACCTGCGTTTGAAAGCTCTATTGTTCTACTTTCATATACTGATTACTGAATCTGCACCTATGTGCCCCTAAGAATGATACAGAGATTTGAATAAAAAATTAAAAAATAGTCCATAACTCATATTATTTCAAACAATAAGAATATAGTATCTTCCAGGCAATTGTGTATATTGATGCTATTAACAACTTTGAAGAACATAGTGAAGGCCTAGAAAATAGAAAAAAATATATTTCACTGAAAAATGTGTTTTGATATGTCTTTTTTTAATAAAAACTCTCTAAGTTAATTTGAGTAAGAGATACGAATTTCGTGTCTTCGACAAAATTGGTCGTATTGGTTTTACCTATAACCGCAGGCAGACGTCAAGCTGAGTTCCAAACTTGTGTAAAGTTTTTTGTAGTAGCAATCCGTAACCAGATAGCGCTACCAGTACCGCCAGCCTCGTGCACCAGCGAAAATGAATGTATTGTAGCGATAAGGTCACCAGGCGGCGCTAGTGAACAAGTGATTTATAACGCAATTTACTTTGAAAATTTACACCGAAATTTTGATCAATGTTGTTCTAGCTTGGACGTCTGTCTGCGCTATAACTTTACCAAAGACATCAACCCTGTAACCCGATGAAACAAAAAAATTGATTTTGCATCTCCCTTTTTAGGAGATTAATCACAAATCTCAAAGCACCAAAAAATGCAGGAGGTCATACGATCAATTTTGCTGAAGACGTTATTATATCCAACGTACGTGGAGTTAGGGGCCATCCACATATCACGTGGACAGATTTTTAACGATTTTGACCCCCCCCTCCCCCTCCGTGGACAACTGCCCGTATAAATTCTAAAAAAATTGTACGGACCGTGGACATTAGCCAAAGCCCCCCCCCCCCAAAGCTGTCCACGTGGTATGTGGATGGCCCCTTATCAATAAAGCGCGTCGAAATAGACTTTTAAACCACTATGCAGTGGTGCAAATTCCAGTGATATGCATTGCAACTCAAAAGTGATTTCTTTTGAATAAATTTCAACTACTGAGCAATTCTCGCTGAAACTAGGCCACTAGGTGCACAAGGTCTTTCAAATTTGATATAAATGCTCATAGTTATTAGAAATAGAGAAAAAATGATAATGCCATTTTTGTTTGATCGAATTTGTTGACCCCTTGGTCACCAAAGAACGAAACAGTTTTCAGAAAAGTTGAAATTTTAGCAATTCTTGATGTATTATTCGAGCTATATCTCTAAAATTCGTTATGTAAAGTACTACAAATAGCACTTTTCTGTAAAGAGGAATGATAGGGCTTTCATTTGAAGTGATCAGAATTTAGGACGCCATCTTGAATTTGGCCGCCATCTTGGATTATATCAGAAAAATGAAATTTCGGCCGTGTTTGCAACTACCGATTTTCGATCTGAGACCAGCATTGGAAAGCTGAGAATGCTATAAGATGCAAGAAAAAAATTTGGTGAGCATCAGTGTTAACCCATCAATTGAAGCTATTTTCCAAGCTGAGTTTCAAAATATTCATCGTACATTGCGCGATCAACGTAGTAACTTGTCTACTGAGACCAAGTGGATGCACATGTTATGTTCATATATGTCCATATATCATAATCGATTGATGTTACAACTAGTACGCCACTACTGTTTTTTAAAGTTTAGTGAGAATAATGAGTACAACAACACTGGCATGTGTGATACTAACAAAGCGATAGGTTTTTTATTACTGAGCAGCTCCACAAAAAATGTCCCAGTTTTAATATTTCATTTAAATTGTCATTTTAAATTTGACTGAAACTTTGCATAGACGTTTCTATATATATATATATATATATATATATATATATATATATATATATATATATATATATATATATATATATATATATATATATATATATATATATATATATATATATATATATATATATATATATATATATATATATATATATATATATATATATATATATATATATATATATATATATATATATATATATATATATATATATATATATATATATATATATATATATATATATATATCTTTTCTTCTTTTTCTCATGCAAAAAACAAAAAATTATAGCCCCGAAAATAGTTCATATAGCGAATTAAGTAAAAAATACTCAGACAATGAGTTATTTACACGCTGCTTTATTTCAACTCTAATTTGATTAGGATCTACTCAGTTTGGTATTCTTATGCAAAATGTCAAAAAGTGAGTTATCGGGTACTGGATAATTGAGTAACATTTACCCGAATTTTCATAATTACCATGTTTACTCAGTTTTGAGTTATTATCCATGATGTTTACTCACCCCTGAGTATATGTACACTGTTCGTTCGCTAACTGGGCTGAGGGCCTAGCCCAGTTAACGAATGTCGCTCGCTAACTGGGCTGACATTTCAAATGTCGTCAAATATCGAGGGGGACTTCGATGTAATGGCGCTAGGCAAAACTTTCAGCGAAAATTTGAAAATGTTTCAAATCAATACACTAAGAATCCTGACTGATGAACAGAAAATGAGAAAAAATAAATTATTAGCCTTGCGTGTGCTTTATATGCACTTACCGTTGCCTGGAAACATATTCTTTTCATAAAACATTTATTTGACCTGGAAACGAATAGATAAACATCTAGTGGATCGCATGTGTGATGACAACCAAAATCCATTGAACTGAAAAAATCTATCTCAATTCACTATTCATGTGCCCCTATCTCGTTTTGACAGCAATATGCCAAACGCTGATTTTTGACGTTCATCTGCTTTTTAACTGGGCTATAGCCCAGTTAGCGAACGCCCAGTTAAAAAGCAGCACAGTTAAACAGCACCCAGTTAGCGAACAGTTACTGTATATGTCAAAAGTTTTCAACAGCGATATTATCTGTTTCCGAAGAACAATTGGTGACGCTTTTCATTCGTTTGCTAGCAGTAAGTATTTGATCTTTCATCAAATCAATAATTTCCTAATCAATTACATTACAAACAACATGTAACAATATTCCATAACAATTTCAGCTCAATCATTACTGCAGAGGATTTGAAAACATAAAAAACATCTCTTCAAAATGAACAACCGCATGTTGTGTGTCCTGCGATGCCGTTTTAAGTCGGGCTTTTATTCGTGATAATGAACGGAAACATTTGTATCGATGTACAGTGCCCAATGCATGCAATCTATACAATTTAAATCCTTCGCAGTGTTTGGTGACGGATGATGACGGATTTTCTGGTGTGCGTACTGTACAAAAACATGAGCCACAGCTCACGGGCAACTGTGAACCGGTTGGTTGCCGCATTATATAAAGACACGTGAATGATTTAAAACTTTTATAATGTTTCGATGAAAAATAAATCTATGATTTTGATTGTTCTGAGTTTATTTTATTTATTGAGTCAGATTTACAAAAACAAGAAATCATCAAATTTCCAAATTTAGGCAAACTGGGTAACTTGTACTCATTTTCGTTAATTCCTGGTTTGCATAAACAGAGTAGATTCTAATCAGTTTTTGACGTATGACGCCCTTACTCAGAAGTGAGTAACCGTAAAAGTACTCAAATTAGGGTACCTCCACTTTTTTCAAAAATGGGTCATATCTAACTCACTTTAGAGTAACAAATAATGAGCGTGTTGGTTTAATTTTTTGGAGCACGACTCATTTTTGAGAAGCTACTGAAAATGCTATTTTGGGAAGGTATTTATGATTACAAATATTTTTAGGGCCATAACGGTTTGTTTGATCGGTATGACATCTTCGATAAAGTTGTAGCACAGACAGACGTCCAAGCAAGAACAACATTGATCAAAATTTCCGTGTAAATTTTCAAAGTAAATTGCGTTATAAATCACTTGTACACTAGCGCCGCCTGGTGACCTTATCGCTACAATAATTTTTTTTTTTGCTGGTGTACGGTACTGGTACTGGTAGCGCTATCTGGTTACGGATTGCTACTACAAAAAACTTTACACAAGTTTGGAACTCAGCTTGGACGTCTGTCTGCGGTTGTAGATAATACTTTTGTCTTTTCGAAAAAAATGTACACTCTATAACTTTTTTTTTTGGTTGCATTGTTTCAGTAATTTTTTGTAGTTCTTATAAAAAAAATAGATTTAAAAAAAATGAGCTTTTTAGATAGATATCGGCTCTATTATCGTCAGATTTCACCAATTATCGCCCGTAGGGTCAATGATGTACTAGAGCGTTGAATTTTTGCATGATGGTTTTTTATAATGCAGATTATCTTCCTGCAAAAGATTAGTTCTCTATGTCTTCATTGCCCCCCCGGGCGATAATAGCTAAAACCTGACGATACATTTACATTTTTCTCTTACCTTTTTTCCAATAAAAAAAACATTATAAAGGTATATTTTTTCGGAGGGACAAAAATATTAACTACAACTTTATAGAAGACGTCATACCGATCAATCAAACCGTTTTGGCCCTGAAAATATTTGAAATCATAAATACCTTCCCAAAATAGCATTTTTCGATAGCTTCTCAAAAATGAGTCTTGTTGCAAAATATTAAACCATTAGCACAGAATGGCATCTTTTGCCTATAGAAACGTCTATGCAGAGTTTCTGCCAAATTAAAAATGACAATTTAAATAAAATATTTAAACTAGGACATTTTTTGTGGAACTGCTCAGTAATAAAAAAAACCTATCGCTTTGTTAGTATCACACATGCTTGTGTTGTACTCATTATTCTCACTAAACTTAAAATAAAAACAGTAGTTGCGTACTAGTTATAGCATCAATCGATTATGATATATGGACAAATATGGACATAACATGTGCATCCACTCGGTCTCAGTAGACAGGTTACTACCTTGATCGCGCGATGTACGATGAATATTTTGAAACTCAGTATGGAAAATAGCTTCAATTGATGGGTTAACACTGATGCTCACTGATTTTTTCTTGCATCTTATAGCATTTTTTCTCAGCTTTCCAATGCTGGTCTCAGAGCGAAAATCGGTAGTTGCGAACACGGTCAAAATTGCATTTTTCTGATATAATCCAAGATGGCGGCCAAATTCAAGATGGCGTCCTAAATTCTGATCACTTCAAATGAAAGCCCTATCATTCCTCTTTACAGAAAAGTGCTACTTGTAGTACTTTACATAACGAGTTTTAGAGATATAGCTCGAATAATACATCAAGAATTGCTAAAATTTCAACTTTTCTGAAAACTGTTCTGCCCCTTGGTGACCAAGGGGTCGACAAATTCGATCAAACAAAAATGGCACTATCATTTTTTTCTATTTCTAATAACTATGTGCATTTATATTAAATTTGAAAGACCTTGTGCACCTAGTGGCCTAGTTTCAGCGAGAATTGCTCTCTGCAAAATGTAAATGGAATGGAAATCAACACGAAATCACTTTAATGCGTAATGCTTTGTTATAAATAGAGTCGAATGTAAGATCTCTTGATATAAACGTGAAATTTTTACCGTGATGATACCGAGTAAAGCTTGTATTACACTCTTTGACCGAGCGTCAAATATTTGTCACGTTTTGACAGATAAAAATTTGGTCAAAGATAATTGTTTGTCACTCTCCAATTTCAACATGGGGCAAACACGGGCAAACAACAACCATGATGTCAAATAAATTTGACCATTATGTCAGAAGGTCAAATATTTGACCATTAGACAAAGAGTGTACTACAGGCTTAACAGTGGATGACAATGAACTCATGTCCTGGGCTCAAACTCATTTGTGTCCGCTGTAATCTGTCGAATTTCGCATGCATGGCCTCAGGCAGTGTAACAGTTCGCTGAATACCCCCCTGCCCGGAGTGCGTTATGTAATATACAAATTTACCCCTATCTAAACAATCGAAATATCGCTTCAAAAGTATCGATTTTTCGATACCAATGCAATATCACCAGCGATGCCAGATTGGAAGACATGTCTTCAAATGGAAGACATTAAATTTTATCCTGCGATGAAGACATCCTTGTTTGTGAAGACAAATGGAAGACATTGTGAAGACATAAGAAAATATGTGAATATGACCCGCATTTTGCACATATGGTGACCTTTTTTTTGCTCGACAGCTCTCGATTTGCCGGTAATTTTTTTAGTCTTTGGTCGGTTCTAACCAAGGGAATGTTGTGGTAGCCTTCAAGCGTTACGAACATCTATTTCTGTACCGTTTATCCCAAAACTACTTTCTCTGCTGTCACAGCTTGCTTCACTTTGTTTTGGGAAACAATTAATGTACTAAATATCACTCAGAATATCACATACCATGTAAAAACCTTAAGAAATTGTTCAAAACAGTCTGATATGCTATCAATATTTGCAGTCAACATTTAGCCGGTATGCCCGAATCAACATAAGAGATCATTGCTTATTCGGCAGCCGAAGAGGAAAGTTCATTTTCTTGTGCGCTCCGCAGTTCGCTTAAATTAATTTACCGTTTTTTCTAGCGCTCGCTGGTGAAGAACAGTGTGTGGTAGTGGTGAAGTGCTTGCTTTTGGCGCGTGTGCTGGAAGGTGCGGCGCTTGTTTTTTGGTTTGCTTCTTCTCCCAGAAGAACAGGGCGATTCGATCGAAGCTCCGGCGAGGTAAAGGAGGCGGTGACGCCGTTTCTCAGACGGTGCAACATCGCAACTGTGCTGGAAGGTGTCGTGCTAGTTTTTGGCGCGTACGCTGACAGAGGAAAAAACCGGCGGCGCCGTTTTGCAGTCGATGCAACTCGAACCGCTAGTGCTGATTACAACTACATACAAAGATAAGTGACACTTTTTATTTATTCTCTCTCTCCCACTTGTGTATATATATAACTGATCCATCTTTCATTCTTTTTATACATACATATAATCACTTTTTTTTACCTTGTTAGCATTAGTATATTACATATTATTATATTTGATACATTGCGCAGCCGTTGAATGGCGGTTGGGGGTCTGGCTACCCCACCGGACCTTTCATCCTCCTCAGAGGCTGAAGAGTCCGGCATGGACTTTGCCGAGATTCCCATAAATGACAACAACGCTTTCTTTGACGTAGTAAAGAAGCGTAAAAGGCCCCGTAAAACTGCCCCGATTGTCCCATCCACTGATGATGTGCCAATACGGGTCAAAAAGTACCAGGTGAACCAACCCGGTCTTCGTTGGGTCGTGTTTTTCCGACCCAAAAATAAACCTCTCAGAGTTATGCAGATATGCAAAACTCTGAAGAAAGATTACACCAGCTTGACTGAGATTTTTAAAGTCAAAACGGACAAGCTGAAGGCAACTTTTTCCGATCCTCGACAAGCAAATGCTGTCGTCCAGGATCCAAATTTCAACATCGAGTACCGCGTTATATACCGGCACGCGTTGTTGAAATAGAAGGGGTTATTACCGAGGCTGACCTCACTGAAGAAGATGTCATGAAAGGTGTTGGATGTTTTAAAAATCCATCCCTTCCTGAAATAAAGATCCTTGAATGCAGGAGAATGTATTCCAAGGATAATACGGGCAAATATTCCCCAAATGACTCGTTTAGAGTCACTTTTGAGGGAAAAGTACTCCCGGATTTTGTCGAGCTCCACAAGCTTCGACTACCCGTAAGACTTTTTTTTCCGAAAGTCATGACGTGTACGAACTGTTTGCAGTTAGGGCACACGAAAACCCACTGCAATAAGAAATCTAAGTGCTCCAAGTGTGATGAAATCTCCGAGATTAACCACACTTGTAGCGAACGGGACGTAAAATGCTGTCTATGTGGAGGTGAACCACATAAAACAGAAGCGTGCCCAACATATAAATCACACTCAGAAGCGTTGAAAAAAGCGACCAAGCAACGCTGTAAGCAGTCATTTGCACAGATGCTAAAGACTGCCTTACAGCAACAGGAAAATCCATACTCCAGCTTGGAAAATGACGAATCCAATGATGATGAAGAGACATATCAACCGCTTCCGTCAAGCGGAGCAGTGCGAAAACGGCCCAACGCGTCCTCTCCTAAACTTCCTAGAAAGGAGCAGAAAAAGACGCTTACAGACACTCCAAGAGGAACCCCTCCTAAGCAAAACAACGCAAAATCGTCACCTCCAGGATTCAAACTTAATGCTGAGGCTAACAATTTCGATAAAGAGTTTCCCAAATTACCAGGAAAACAATCTGCTTCCGCCAAAACACAGTCATCGGAATCTGAAATACCGACCACTGATGGACGTATCTCATTCAAAATGATTGTTGAATGGATATTTACCACTTTTGGTCTATCTGATTCCCTCAAGAGTATGATTTCGGCTTGGCTTCCAACAATTTGCATGTTGGGTAAGCAACTAAGCACCAAATGGCCCCTCCTCGCGTTCGTATCCTTCGATGTCTAATTCAGACAGCCGAAGTGACGAATCGACAACAAGGATCATACAATGGAACTGTAGAAGTTTGATCCCCAAATTAGATAAATTTAAACTCCTACTTCACGATAGCAAATGCGATATTTTCGCGCTATCTGAAACATGGTTGTCAACTGATACGACACTAGCCGTTCAAGACTTCAATATAATCCGTTTAGACCGAGGAAACTCTTATGGCGGAGTGCTCATTGGTATCAAAAAATGCTACCCATTCTTCCGTATTCCTCTCCCAGCAATTGATGCAATAGAAATTGTTGCTTGCCATATAACAATTGCTGGGGAGGGCCTCACTGTCGCATCAGTCTACATTCCGCCTAGAGCGGTTATTAACCGGTTGCAGCTGTCGCAAATAACGGAACTTCTTCCGACTCCACGCCTCATCCTGGGAGATTTCAATTCTCACGGTACGGCGTGGGGCGCATCCAGGGATGATAGCCGCGCTGTTCTTATTGAAAGCTTTCTCGATGACTTCGATATGACCTTATTGAACATACCTGGGTTAGCTACGAGAATTGCAAGGCCTCCAATACGAGAGAGCACATTAGACTTGTCGATGTGTTTCTCCTCAATGGCTTTGGACTGCAAATGGGAGATTATTCATGATCCCCACGGTAGCGACCATTTGCCAATCAGTATTTCGATTATGAGCAGGCTCCATTCTGCTACCACAGTCGAAGTAGAGTATGATCTTACCCGGAATATTGATTGGGAAAAATTCTCGTACACAATATCCCAGGGTCTCGAAACAACGGATGAGCTTACTCCATCCGACGAATACAACTTCCTTGCAACATTAGTGCTAGATAGCGCGTTGCAATCTCAGAAGAGACCTGCCCCTGAGAACAAGTTGAAAATTCGTCCCAACAAGCAATGGTGGGACAAAGAATGCACCGAGATGAAAAAAGCTCTAAAAGCATCATACATAGCATTCAGGGATGGTGGTTCAATTGAGCTTTATGATCAGTTTAGGGAGCTGGAAATAAAACAGTCTAAGCTGCACAAACTGAAAAAAAGATCATACTGGCAAAGTTTCATAAGCACGTTACCCAGAGATGCTTCTATGAGCTATCTCTGGAATACGGCTCGAAAAATGCGCAATAGGTCCGACAGTAATGAGGCAAATGAATACTCTGAACGTTGGATCTATGATTTCGCAAAAAATGTATGCCCAGACGCTGTCCCATCACAGCAAAGATTCAGCGATACAACGGCTTTTGAAGAACCAGAATTTACCATGTTGGAGTTTTCAATTGCCCTCGCGTCTTGCAAGAACAAGGCTCCAGGACCGGACAGGATCAAATTTAATTTGATGAAAAACCTGCCGGACTCGGCCAAGATGCGATTTCTTAAACTGTTTAATAAGCTTATCAGGAACAATATGATCCCGAAAGCTTGGAGACAGGTTAAGATTATCGCAATCAAAAAGCCAGATAAACCTGCCGCAGATCACCGCTCGTATAGGCCGATTACGATGCTCTCATGCATACGCAAATTGATTGAAAAAATGATCCTTCGTAGACTTGACAACTGGGCAGAGTCAACTAACCAACTATCAGAGACCCAGTTCGGCTTTCGTAGGGGCAAGGGCCCTAACGATTGCCTGGCATTGCTAGCCACAGAAGCGAAAATGGCTCTTGGTAGCAAACAACAAATGACCTCGGTTTTCCTGGATATCACAGGCGCATTTGATTCAGTTTCAATCGAAATACTCTCCGAGAAACTGCATCAAAGAGCATTCTCCCCTATATTGACAAATTTTTTGATCAACCTGCTGTCTGAAAAGCATTTACTTTTCAACCACGGTTCTTCAACAATAACACGAACAAGCTACATGGGTCTCCCCCAAGGCTCTTGTCTGAGTCCGCTGTTGTACAACTTCTACATCAGTGACATCGACACATGCTTGACGGACGGCTGCACGATGCGCCAGTTAGCTGACGACTGTGTAGTTTCAGTCACGGCGTCTCTAGCCGCAGACATGAAGAACAGCCTGCAAAACACGCTCGACAATCTGACCGTTTTGGCCAGTTGTCTTGGAATCGAGTTCTCGCTTGAAAAAACGGAGATGGTAGTCTTTTCAAAAAAGCGACCATCACCTCGTTTTGAGCTAGTTCTGTCCGGAAGACCCATCACTCAGTCACCTAGCTTCAAATATCTCGGAGTATGGTATGACTCTAAGTGCACATGGGAAAAACATGTCAATTACCTGAAGCAAAGATGACAACCAAGGATCAATTTCCTTCGAATGGTAACAGGAACATCATGGGGAGCCCATCCAGGGGATTTGATACGACTCTATCAAACCACGATTCTGCCCGTAATAGAATACGGCAGCATATGCTTCAGAGGTGTCGCAGCTTCACACATGCTGAAACTCGAGAGGATACAATACCGTTGTTTGCGTATCGCTCTAGGCTGCATGCAGTCGACACATACCATGTCTCTAGAGGTCATAGCTGGAATACTACCACTCAAAGAGAGGCTGTTTGAGTTGGCTTTTCGTTTCCTCATTAGATCGGAAATAGCAAATCCAATGCTTATTGCGAACTATGAGAAATGTTTGGAAGTTGTTCAGAAACCCTGTATGTCAGTATACCAGCGGTTCATGTCCATGGAGATAAACCCTTCGGTTGTTGCTCCATCCCATGAGATTTCAACATCGCTCAACAATTCTTCTGTTGTATTTGATTTGACGATGAAACAAGAAATCCATGGAATTCCCGATCACCTCAAACCAACAGTTGTGCCATCAATATTTTCGGCAAAATTTGGCCACCTCCCAAAACAGAATTCCTTTTTCACGGACGGATCTGTGATGGATGGACAATCCGGATATGGCGTTTTCAACACAGATCATCGCATATCTCGCAAACTGGCACAGCCCTGCTCCATATACGTAGCTGAATTAGCTGCCATACACAATTCGCTGCGAATTATCGAGCTCAAGACACCAGACAATTACTTCATCTTCTCGGACAGCCTCAGTTCTATCGAAGCTCTCCGATCGATTAAACCGGTCAAGTACCCGTTCTATTTCCTTCCGGAAATTAGACGGATATTAGAAGTGCTGGCTGATCGGTCTTTCATTATCTGCTTTGTGTGGGTCCCCTCTCATTGCTCAATCCCAGACAATGAAGAAGCTGATTTATTAGCAAAAAGGGGTGCCATAAAAGGAGAGATATTTGATAGACCGATCACCCATACCGAGTATTTTCATCTGCCCTGACAACTGGCTCTGGAAAACTGGCAGGAAAAGTGGGATAAAGACGACCTTGGGCGATGATGCACTCGATCTCGCCCAAAGTGTCTACAAAAGCTTGGTTCAAAGGGTTAGATTTAACTCGTGACTTCATTCGAGTTATTTCGCGCCTAATGTCCAATCACTATGTTGCAAACGCACACCTCTATCGAATAAACTTAGTCGATAGTAATCTGTGCGAATGTGGAGGGTACGAAGATATTGACCACATAGTCTTCGTATGCCCTAAGTACCACAGAGCAAGGGCCAAGCTTATAGATTCTCTCCGGAAACAGAAAGTGACGTTTACAATGCAAGTACGGGATGTGCTTGCTAGCCGCAACCCCGCGCTTGTAATATTCATTTACGACTTTTTAAGAGATATCAAGTATCGAATTTGATTATCTCTATGCTTTTTCTCCTAATTTCTCCCAACACAACAATCTTAAAAAGTTTCACACTAATTCTGTTTTTTTTTCTTTTTTCTTTCGTTCATCTTTTTTATAGAAACATGAATCATCGCTTCTTTTTGAGAGACATGATCCACCGAACTTAGATATGTTTTGATTTCAAAGAGATAAGGAACCATCACCCTCAACGAATAGTAGTAAGGATTAGTATTTAGTTATAAAGAGAAAAACTTTGATGTTAATGTTAGTCGTAGGCTTAAATGACATGTATTTTTAAATTGTATTTTTGAAAGAGAAAAGATGAGAGGGTTTTTATGCGTTTGAGGAGGAGCAGTCGGGATACAGGCTCTACTCAAGCTGGCTTTTCCCTACTCCAAAAGATATTCGGCCCCGTTATGCTTCGCGGTTGGGCCTAAATAAATATTAGAGTTTAAAAAAAAAAAACATAAGAGAAGGGTTTAATCTGACCATTTTTCGGGTGCCAGTGCCAGTGATGTTGGTAACGCGTCAAATGTATGGTAGCTGACAGTAATGCCATCCCCGTGGTTCTAACGAGCCATCTCGAGTTGGAAGACATGTGAAGACATTTTTTATTGGAACGTGAACGGGAAAATGACCTGGCATCCCTGCTTTATTCTGTTGAGAGGATCTACATCTAACGCTTTAACAAAAGGTGGGGTTGAAGTTTTCTGACAACTTTAATCGCAATTCATAGGTAGACACCGTTTGTTAGTTTTTGTGAATTTACGAGAAAAAGGTAGCTATTTCCAAATTCATTTGTAAATTTTTCTTAAATGTTTGTCTATCCGAAATCTGACTTTATTTGACTTTTACAGTTGAAACATGAGTTCCACCGAATTTAACATTGGAATCACCGACGAAAAAACATCGAGCAGAGTTCTGAAGCCTCCAGGCGGTGGGCATTCTGATATTTTCGGTTCTCCAGAAGTTAAAGCAAACCCTCCACGGCCGAAATACAATCAACAGAATTCTTCCAATATGAATTGCGTTATGGGCACGGTTGACCCAAATATCAAAGTAGAGCAGATACAGCATTACCAGGTCGAAGCAGAAGCCTCCGTAAATTCTGTACAATTGAAGGCGAATCATTCGGATCAATCAAAAGAACAAGATGCTTCGCAATCCGCAGGAGGACGCGGACGTGTTCCTCCCGGTGGTTTTTCTTCAGGTTTATGGTAAAAACTAGCTTAAAGCTCTAAAATATATAAGCAAAGCACACTGCATCACACCCTTTTAGGGCCCGCTGGAACGTCATGCATTTTGAAATATCTACCTGTTTAATTTTATCGTTCGCTATTATTCTTATATTTTACCTTTTCAAAACTTTTTATTCACAAACTTCACTGTTAACCAAAGAACATTACCTTATTGTATACGGTTCATGCCAAATCATATACCTATGTAACAGCTATGATTTGGGAAACAGTACTTAATAGCTCTTATAACCGACATTATACAAGTGATCTCGATCGAAGCATTTAAACTCCCCATTACATGTTTGTTCTCTTAGACGCTTTAGCAAGCATAATGTTGCAGCTCGAAATAATGTGGTGACTTAAAACCACGTCGAATGAATACTATGTCAAAAAAATTTCTTTTCGTGAAGTTGCATGATAAATGCGTCCAATTTCGGCGACACTTAAAATTGATGTGTTTATTGTAAGCTGCCTGACAAAAGAACCAATATGAATAAACAAAGCTTCAGTTCAAACTGATAGCTTTTACCAGTTTCTATGATATTATTTACAATATACGTATCCGATTTACATTTACCACTAATTGTAAAATATGAGCTCTGTCACGGAATACGAGTCGAGTCGATTCAATCATGCATTTTAAATGAGACGGTCTCTTAATCTATCTAAATAGAGAAACTCGGGAGTTCTCACACACAACCACCGGACTGTATCAAATTTCGAACACGTAAACTAAAACGTTTCTCGCTGCTATAATAAAGTGTTATTTGTGTAGGTTTCACAGTTTGGTACGTAAACCAAGGAGGATTTAGAATTCGGCTTTGTTTCAAATTCCGAACAATTCCAATAAGAGAAACGTCTCAATATTTTTTACCCTTATACCTAATTTCTTTTTTCAACGCCTGCCATTTCCTGCAAGTGATCATATAGCAAAAATGTGTACAGTTAAGTATTTTTTACACGAGGGATACGAACGGTGCAAAACAAACGTGTAAAATTGTAACTGTGTAAAAACACCTTACTGTAGTCTATTACCGTTATTGTTACTTACTGTAAGTGTGACGTAAAAAACAGATTATTTAAAAAACGTAAAAAAGACCTTTCTGTACATCGTTGGGTGAAGTCAGTAAAGTACATTCCAATGAAGGAACCGGCGTATAATAATCATACTTTTTATAACATTAGCTGCAATTATTTAATGTATAGTAAAATGTGTTCGAAGTTTGGACCAGAACGGTACAATGATAAGGTCGAACATTTCATATATGTTACAGAATTTCGTGTGCTCATACCAGCGAATAACTCGACTTGGTATTTATTGTTAACACGATGGTGGGGTTAGAATTCGCGAATCCCAATACCAACATACATTCAACAATCCTAGTCGATACCAGATTTCCTGGGACAAAAAATTCTTTGGCAATATCATGCGAGAAAATAATAACGTTTGCGCCGATCTCCTACAGTTAGATGTCAGATCTCCCCGCGCGTCGATGATTGGCGCGATTACTATTGAATTGTAGCAGCGACTAATTTCCGGTTCTGAAATGTTCAATTGAAAATTAGAAGTTAAAATAAGTATGCTAAATTTCGTTTTTCTTAGTAGAGTTGCGCCGAATATTCGAGCTAGGATTGCCACCTGATATTCATATCTTGTCTGGAGATTTTTGCAGTAGAGAGCGGAATATATGTATACTTCAGCTAGTAAATATCCAAACAAAGTCACAATGCTAAAACATTTCTTTGTACTACAGAAGGAAAAAAATCCCACAAAATTGCTTTAAAATATTTTTAAAGTTATTTACATAGGGTATCGAACGTCTTCGTCAGTGGTTTTCTGCAGCAATATTATGCAAAAGGGGGCCGAAGAAAACCACTGACGAAAACGTTCGATACCCTACTTGATTTTTTCTCAGCAATGCCAGCGAAGAATTTTGTAAAATAAAAGCCCTAAAATTTTCTATGGCGAAATTCACGAAATAACTACTAAACACTTTTAAAATACTTCGCTACCATTATTTTCTCAATTAGAATTTTGCTCAGATTTAGATTCTTATTTAATGACCATTTCAAGTATGAAAACACAAGTATGCACCGACTTAAGACATTACGTAAAATTTGAAGTGATGACAATAAAATCTGGATAAAATCCGGAGCATTTATGAAAAATCTGGGAAATTGAACATCGAATCTATCTGGATACATGTTCAAAAATCTGGATAATCCAGAGAAATCTGGATCCCTGGCAACGCTGAGTACAATTATCTTCGAGAAAGCAAACAATAAATTTGGATAGCAACAATGTAGAACCGCATACTTACATGTCACAAAAGTCCTTTTCGAATTTTTGGCGAGAAATACTACAGTATAGCGAAACAACAAACTAAATTAAAAGGCTGCATCTACGCTATGGTCGTTTTTTACGCGTAAAAAACTTTTTTGAGTTGCAAATATAACGAAGAAAACCGTCCTAAAACGTTTAAACCTCGTTTGAATATGATAGTGGCCAATCTAGAGACCAAAATGCAATATTTTAAATTTTGAGTATTTACACCAAAAATTGTGATTTTTTTTGAAAACTGATTTATGATCACTCGTGGCCTAAAACGGAAAACGTGATTGAAATGAGGTCGATATCTTGTACCGTTTTTGAGTAATGGAGGAAAGCAACCCGCGTAAAAAACGACCTTACTGTAGTTTAATTCAAACTTCGAAGTAAAAAGGTTGGAAAATCTCACTAAACATGTGAAAAGAGCCAAACTGTGAAAATAAGCTGAATTTTCTCGTTTTTTGATTAATAAAAGCGTAACCTACCCTTACCAATAAAATTTGTTGATTAAAGAATTTTTTAATCAAACTATTTTTTTTTTGTACAGGAAGATTCAACCATTTACGAATTTTACCAACAAAATGATTTTAAATTACATTGTTTTTATTTTTGGTTTTGAATTTTAAATAATTTATATAAATAAGATTATTTATACACCATTCTCTTTGTCTCGGGTTTTTTCGTTCTCTTAGCGTAGGTATAATAGTGTGATTTATCGTAATATGGACATAGAAACATAATGAAAGCGTTAGTAAATCCTAGGTCTGCAAATCCATACTACACGTTAACGCATTGTTAGGTGTTGTGCTAGTGGTTGGTGAAGCTGGAGATGACGCGTTTTTAGTGAGAATACTAAACTCGGATGTATGCTTTTCGGGTGTTATCACCATAGATTCGTTTTCGGCTACTGTCTCTGGTCGAGTATTGGAGGTGGAATTCTGAAAATAAAGTAATGAAATTTAGACACATTCTTGGTCAGCTTGTTCTTCGAAATGAGCGACTTTGCGTTTAATATATAAAAAAGTGTGATTGATTATATTAGAATGTTTGGAAATGTTATTATTAGACTAGTCATCTTTTTATTTTGCGGACATCTTGCAGTGTGCAATTCTAATTTACAATTTTGAAATCCGAATTGTCCAAACATATACTGTTTCTTTTTTAAGAAGAGTACTCTGTACAAATCTTCGCAGAATCTGACTAGATGATTTTTAATGCTTAGGTTTAAAGCTTTTGTTAAAACTTGTTCCAATGGCGAGCAATTTGCCTCACCCGTCATCATTGTGTCATAAAATCAATCATTGCCTGTTGCAGAAAACATAGTTTACCTGCTGTAGTTGATCCCAGGCGGTTAATATTAGAACAAATAGTCATATAGCGAATTTCTTTATTCCACCAGCTCACCTCGTTTTGACCTGGAAGCGCACTAACTGCTGTCAAAACCCTTCTTTATTCGCTCGATTTTGACCCAGTTTTGACCTGCCGTGCTGCCCGAAGCGCACTGTAAAATTTGTCAGCTTCAACCCACCACCGCACGTGGTAAGTTCGTAAACAATTATCTGGCATCTCTTTCTTACTTGCGTAGGATTACGTCTTTGTTTTCTATACTGATATGCATTATGTAAAATTGGAAATGAAACTGGCAAATTATGCGTCACATTTCAAACGATAACAGCATAACCGCATGATAGATAACAATAACCAATATGTTGTTGGATAGATAAATTATTAAATAAATTAATTTTGTAATACGCTAGTTATCATTATTATTTCTTTGCTATGCGGTAAAAATTGATAAAAAGTTTCAATGATACATATACGCGAACAATGAACCAATCACATGCGAGCGTTCCTAGCACAGACGATGTGAATGGACACCAACCATTTCCTGTGATGTTCTCTGTATCAATATAAAAAAATGACAGAGTTTCCCCATCCCAACAGGTCAATTTATATTTGCTTCCATGAACTTAGCCTAAATTGATGTATCGAAGGTAAAGATCTTTCGAAAAGTTTGAAACAACCCATTTCTTTGAACAATTTCTGAACTTGCTGTTAGAGCGTAATAAAAACTGATGTCTTGAAAGAAAACATACTGGTGAAAGCAACAATACCGTTCAGTAAATGGGGAGCAGAGTACCGCAGGTCTCTCGTCGTGTATGATAGCAGCGGTACACTTCTATTCGTACATTTTAGCGGTACACTTTTATTCGTACTGCAGCAGTACTATTCGTATTGCAGCGGTTCACTTATATTCGTACATTTCTATTCATATGCAATCGAGAAAAAACTGCGATGCTGCTGCTGATTGTGATTTAAAGTTTATCTCATGAATATAATTACCATTACTCAACAAGAGTTGTACATTTTTGCACCGGTTATGGTTATTTTTATTTCATTCTATCTTCGATATTCACTAAATAATCGTGACCGGCATAATATCGAAATAGTAAATTATTAAAAATACAAATTTGGAGAAGAATAAAAGCCGGCGAATGCTTGTGAATTTTTTATCCGTTTACCAAGATTAATTTAAAACCCCTTTTTTACATTTGAACATTGTTCGAAAATATTTTTCCATTTTTAACTAAACAAATAATACATGTGAATGTAATTGTAAATGAAATAAACTTGTCGAGCGAAAAACAAAAATTTGAACTTAACCATCGTTTTAATTGTTGATTGCTACGATTTTCTGCTGTTGATTATTTCATTCAACATATCTTCTTATGTTTCCCTATTAGTGAACCTATGTAACAGCTTCGAAATTATTTTCAGAGTGAGATTTTATAATAAATTTGATTTGATAAGGGTTAAATACAGAGTAGGCAGTGTGACTTTGCACTCGTATCCAAGCAGGGGCGGATTAACGCGTAGGCGAAGCAGGCGGTCGCCTGCTCGTCAATCATCGAGGGGCGGCAAACAGACGGCTAATGCGTGTGTTTATTTTTTAAGCGACGATGAAATTTTTTCTCTCTCTAGCAGGATTTCCATTCACGTGCGACGCGACAATACACATTTTCATGTACTAACGTTGTACTAACACTCCACATGCCACAGTCTTCTTGCAAAATTTCAGCTCAGTCGGACTTCGAAAAGTGGTGCCTCGAAGCGGTCAAAGTTTCACTTTTTCGGCCGATAAAAAATGCAGAGGTAGTTCGTAAAATGTTCGATTTTGAAAAAAAAAATGGTCTTAGAAATGCATGAACGTCGAGATCTGTCATAATCTCTTAAACTAATTATTTTAAACTTTTTTTGTGAGAATCAATTTTTGTAAAAATCAATCCGTTCCATGCAGCAACCATTCTCTCAATCTTGTTGTTAGCGATGGTGCCAAGTCATGTTTTGATGCAATAGACTTTTTCAGTTTCGTGCGAGAAATTTTCAACTTCTTTTCTGCTTCAACTCATCGTTTAAAAAACACATTACTTCTCTTACGGTAGAGCCTCTGAGTGGAACGCGTTGGGAAAGTCGAATTGATGCTGTCACTCCCTTGAGGTTTGATATAGGAGAAATTTATTATGCCCTATATGAAGCAATCGAGGATCTGAAGCAAGATGCGTTTGCAAGAAATACTGCAAAAAGCCTAGCAAAAAAATATAAAAAAATCAAATTCTTATGCAGTTTAGTAGCTTGGCATTCAATTTTGTTTGAAATCAATTTAGTAAGTACCTTCAAAAAATAAATAGCAGTCTCGAGAACACTATAGACTTGATAGGAAGCGTTTAAAACTTTTTGAAACATATGAGAAATGAAGGTTTGAATAGCGTCATTACTGATGCTAAAGAACGTGCCGACATTTTAGAAGTAAATCCGGAGTTTCAAACAGAAACACGAAATCGGCCGAGAATGATAAAGAAACAGTTTGCATACGAACAGTCAGATGAACCAATTACATCGAAAAAACTCTCTTTCAAAGTGAATTCCTTCTATTCCGTATTGGATGTAGCTATTGCATCGTTCGATGATCGATTCCAGTTAATGAAAAATCACAGTGACAATTTCAGCTTCTTGTATGATATTCACAGTTTAATGGGTTGTAGTACAGATCAGTTAGAGAAAAGTTGTCTTTTCGAGGAGCTTCTACAAGAAGGTCAACGGAATTACTAATCGAAACGTGTCAGCTCCTGTCATGTGCAACGATAGGGAGGGGAACCTGATAACCGATAAAACAGAGGTGGCCAGGCGTTGAAAGGAACACTTCAGTGTGCTGTTGAACGGTGAGGGAAACAGTGGAGTCGAATGGAGCAGGATGACTATTGAGGATGATGGTCAAGCTGTGGATCCACCATCCATGGACGAGGTTAAGAAAGCAGTGAAAGAGCTGAGAAACTGCAAGGCAGCTGGGAAGGCCGGCATTCCCGCCGAACTCTTCAAAGTCGGGAGCGAACAGCTGTATCGTGCCATCCATCGGATCATGCTGAGAGTGTGGTCTAATGAAGAATTGCCCTCGGACTGGTTGGAGGGTCTCATATGCCCGATCTACAAAAAAAGTCATCGCCTGGACTGTAGAAATTATCGGGGCATAACTCTTCTCAATACCGTGTACAAAATTCTCTCCCGCATCCTGTTCCACAGACTGAGGCCGTTGCAGGAGACCTTTGTTGCCGAGTACCAATGCGGTTTTCGAGGAGGACGCTCCACGGCGGACCAAATGTTTACCTTGCGACAAATCCTCGATAAATTTCGAGAATTCAACTTACAGACGCACCATCTGTTAATAGACTTCAGGGCAGCGTACGATTCAGTTAAGAGAAATGAGTTATGGCGGATCATGCTCGAACATGGCTTCCCAACAAAGCTGATTAGGTTCATTCGTGCCACCCTTGAAGGTTCTACATCAAGCGGTGAGATATCGGACCCATTCGTGACGTTAGATGATTTGAAGCAGGGTGATGGGCTGTCGAACTTATTGTTCAACATCGCATTGGAAGGTGCTATACGGAGAGCTGGTGTGCAGAGAAGCGGCACCATCATTACGAAATGGCACATGCTTCTAGGTGGTCCCCGTGGTTCTGTGGTTAGCGATGTCGGTCGGCTAGCTCTCCCACACGGTTGTGATATTGTGTTCGATTCCCGATCAGGTCGAGGAACTTTTCGAGCGAAAATTTTCTCGACTCAGCACTGGGGCACGGTGTGACGTTGTACATATCCTACAACATGCAAAATGTGCCAAAAAATAATAATGATAACGAATTCTCTCTACTAATCTAGTTGATCGAAACCGCATTAGCCCCAGGCTAGCGTGCGATATTGTTGTTTGTTCTAGGTTTTGCGGATGATATCGACATTATTGGTATTAATAGTAGTGCAGTGGAAGAGGCCTTCGGACCTCTCAGGCGAGAAGCTGCGAGATTAGGGCTTGTCATAAACTCTGCCTAAACGAAATACATGGTGGCTGGCAGAGTGCGTGGTAGTCCGTTGGAGGTTGGTGCTGTGGTGGTGCTAGATGGGGAAACATTTGAAGTAGTCGACGAATTTATTTACCTGGGAACATTAGTGACATGTGACAACGAGGTTAGCCGGTGGATAAAGAGGCGGACAGCAGCCGCAAACAGGGCCTTTTACGGATTACGTAACCAGCTAAGGTCCCGCAGTCTGCAAATCCGAACTAAACTTGCACTCTACAAGACACTGATTCTTCCGGTGGCTCTCTACGGCCATGAATCATGGACGCTGAAAGAGGCTGATCGGCGAGCTCTTGGTGTTTTTGAGCGTAGGGTTTTTTTTTTCAAACCTTGGCGGCAAACTAGAAAATGGTGTTTGGCGCAGACGCATGAACCATGAAGTGTACCAGGCATACAAATCGGCGGATATAGTCAAGCGGATAAAACACGGCAGGCTTCAGTGGGCTGGGCATGCAGCGAGAATGCCAGATGAGCGTCAAGCGAAGGCTATATTTAGCAGGAATCCCGATAGAGGTCGCCGACTTCGGGGTAGACCCCGCACTCGTTGGATGTGTGCTGTCGACGAGGATGCACGCGAAATAGGTGTTAGGGGCGATTGGAGGATAGCAGCCCAAGACCGAGTGACATGGCGACGTATTCTGGATTCGGCACTGGATTGATAATCGGTCTGTCGCCTTAAAAGTAAAGCAAAGTAAAGTAAGTAAGTAACAAGTGGCGAGAGAAGTCTCCAAAATTAAAACTTATAAAGACGTAACTACGATCGACCATGTCGCAAGAACGTTTGTGTGGCTTGGCGATAATATCGATAGAAAGACAGGTGCTTCAAGAAATTGATATGTCGGAAACGATTAAAAAATTTGCAACATTGAAAGCATGAAAAGGTAATTTTTGAATTGTTAACACAACACATGCTGTCTAATCAAATTTTCGGGTCTATAGAAAATGCGTTTCATATAAAATAAAAACTTGAGGGGGGGGGGGGGCGGCAAAATCAGTCTTCGCCTGCAGCTCAAATCAGCCTTCGTCCGCCCCTGTATCCAAGTGAGTTTAAAAACTTGCTTGCACATTTATTTTCGGTTTGCACCTTAACCCTACTAACAGTGCATTACACTTGAGTTAGATTTGAGTTTGAATACTGCATAACAATTGCATAAAAATCGAATTGCAATGAAATTCGCGCCGCGTCGGCTGCAACAGTTTGTTGCATTGTCCTTTGAAAGCATATTTTCGATCTAAAAGCAAAACTTATCGCGTCACATAATCGCCTACATCGTTGGAAACATCGTGCACTGCATGCATTTAAACTCAATCGATCAGAGTGTGGGGTGCAAAAAAACTCAAACTATCGAGAGGAAGCAGATTCAAGTTGGATTCAAATCTGGAAGTGTTACTCAGTTCAACTTTGCACGAGTTCATGCCATCACTGGTTAAATAAAACAAAACCATTCATTATGATAACGTAATTATTACTGGATTTGATTTTTGAGGAAATAGAGTCAATTTTGATTTAGACGCAATACGCGAAATTCTTGGAACTTCTTCAACAACAACTATACATAGAACATAGATGACATAGAAAATACGCAAGTCACTGAACAAACGAATTAATTTTGTCTGCAGATTCTGTAACCTTTGTAACAAAAAATCTCTCAAATTACAGTGTTCGATCCCACGTCACCATTTCATACAACACTAGGGCTGTATACCTTGTAGTATTTTAATTACCTGCATCAGCGGTCATTTCCGAACTACCTGGATTTTCTGGCAACACGTCCGCACTACCTATTACGTTACGTTTGCAAATAATTGGCGGTATGTTTTGATTTCGGAAGAATTTTATTTACCCTGTCTTCTCTTATGAAACAAATTAATTTTATTTATTTATTTCGTCAATAATATGTAGACTGGTTACATTAGTTTCTTAACTATACATAAACAATAACTAAATGAACCGGACATTCAAGTTCATTTAGCAGACAATGTGTGCAGCAGGGGAAGCGAATAATAAGCGAACTGGAAATATGATACAAATTTGGAAAAATATATCCCGACAGGATTTAAACCCGCAATCTCCCTGTCTCTGGCATGGTGGTTTGAGCAATTAAACTGCGGGGGACGGACATTTTTTTAAACTTGCCATGTTTGGTTGTGGCTGCAGTTGGCATACCATTGGTGTTCTCTCCCACTGGCTATATGTCCTTTTTGTGAAAATTTCTAAAAATCAATCTCCGCCGAAGTTCCTGTATAACTCCAACTTCACCCGAACAAGTACATAAAATATGCCTTTTATGTTTTTGAATTGTTAACTTGAGTACGGTCAAAATAAATTATATATTTAACCAGGAAAACCCCAGTTCTCTGACTGGTTTCACTTCGTGATTTTTGTTTCATAAGAAACACTTGGGAAGGGCTATAAAGTTATATTCTGTCAATGTAGTTTTGATCTTTTCAATGGTTTAATGGTTGGTAAGTTCTATCTATCCCAGATGGTCTCGAGGTACGATGCTGGCCTAGCAAGCCAGTCTTCGTATGTTCGATTCTCGACTCGGGAGAGAATGTTAGTGTCAGTGGAATCGTAGCGCTAGCCCCGCAATGGGCCTTTACACTAAACAGGTGGCTGCGAAGTCTGTGTATAACAAACAGAAGGTCAAATTCCGAATCGGAATGTAGCACCCAAGGTTTTGCTTTTAAGTTCTTTCAAAATAACCTTGAACTACTTGGTGTTTGTAGTGTCATAGATGAAAATTGTGTGCATCTTATCAGTTGATTACTTGATAAAACGATTCCAATCCTTCAATGTTTCGGCCACTAAGCAGCATACGCCTCAACGACCAATTTAGAAGGTTACTTTCACGTCGAACAAATGTTGAAAGTTTCTTTTAAAAAAAAAAAAGAATTAGGACGAAATATTTACCGCAACATGTGGAACTTTCTCTTATTTGAAAGTGATATCATGCTAAACTGTTATCAATAACAATTTGGCCGGCTTTTTGTTCAGGTAAAATATCAAATAGATTCTCATTGCAAACTCTAGAGCCAGAAAGAAATATCTCCCTCTTTCTGTTTGTAGCGATTAGTGCTGGGACTTTTAACCGCATATATTCGTGATCCGGTTATTCGAAGCTCGAATCACGAATAGGTAAACGAATACTATCCAGATATTCGGATACGGATTATCGAACAGTCGGATATCCGGATATTTACTATACTTTTTTCTGTCTTTGAAAGGTCATTCGAATAAAATGTAACGCGAAAAATGGCTTTTTCCACAGTATCCGAGGCCTGATATCAGGATAGTCCCAGCACTCGTAGCGATGCGTGTTTTTTTTTCACCCTGTCATATCTGGTAACACCAAAAAAGTTTTAAATTCAAAATAGGTAATGTTGAAAAAGACTTAGGTGAACTAACCTTAAGGTAGTCTTTGAAAACGCACTATCATATATCACCAAGCTAAAGGTAGTCAAAGACCAATCCGCAAGCAACCGAAATCGGACAGCTCGAACCGCACTGACTCACCACAGGAATTTTCTGAGTCTATGGTCACTGGGTGAGGTATTGTAAAATTCTCGCGAGGTGTGTATTAGTTAAAAAATCACCAAGGGGAAAGGGTCTACTACGAAAGGCTGAAACAAGTAAGGCTGAAACTCGAAAGGCTAAAAACTACATAAGGCTGAAAAACACGAAAGGCTGAAAATCATTAGGCTGAAAATTCAAATAGTTTCTTTTTTTCGATTTCATCATTTGTATGAACTATTTGTGTTGATTATCAGACTGTCGCCAACATGCGATGATTACCGCCGAAAATTTTCCGGTCTATGAGATATTTCAATAGCTCAATATCTGCATTTAAATATAAGATTATATTAAAAGTACATATAATGCACCACACTCGTGGCCTTTGGCGAACTCGATTGTCCGGGGTGAATGCTGTCCTTACTCTCTACCGTTCGTTCGGACGGATCACCCCTATGTTTGGAACAGACCTAGGAAATCCAACAGATCAGTTGTTTTAGTGCACGTGGCCGCCGCTTCCGACGGCGGGTCGGTGGCCAGCTCGGGCTGCGGGAGCAGTGTCGGCCTTGGGGGCCGCCACAGTCCCTTGCCCTCGATTATGCGGCAGAGCCGCATCAGGTATAACACCTATGGGTACGAGAATACGAATACCTATGGGTATGGGCATACGAAGTGGCAGATTGTCTAGGGGTGGTGAGGTTTGGAGACTAGGCCGTCGATTACAAAACTTTCAGCCTTTTATGATTCAGCCTTTTGTGACTTCAGCCTTTTGTGCATTCAGCCTTTCGTATATGATACACACTTTTTAGCCTTTTGTGTTTCAGCCTTTTGAGTTTCAGCCTTCCGTTACTAACCGAGGGGAAATGTGCCACCTTTGCAGTTTCAAAGAACCGAATTTTTATTGAACGATATTTTTTTATTTATCTTAAGTTTACCAAAATGAAGTAAACGACTAAACTTTCGCACATTCTCGTTTAACAGTAAGTAGAAAGGGCCCTACTCGTGCCGCGTAATTTGTGTACCACGCCTTAGTACGTACTACATATATACCATTTTGTTCTGTTTCTGTGGAAGCGAGCCAGTGATTGGTTAAAATGCTACAAAACTAAACTAAAAATAGTTGAGTTTCAACTTTACTTTTTATTATTTCACTTCTGCAAAATTTAGCAATCATAAAACCACAAGTTTATGGCAATCTTCACCTTTTCAAAAACTTCGGCGTTCAAAATTCGTTCAGCGGTTTCAAGATAATATGCATTTAAAAAGAGTGATATATTTACCTACGCCAAAACACAAATTTCATTCCGCGTCGAACACTCGACAGAAACGGACGTGCAAAGTGGTCGTTCTATTACAATCCGGTCCGTGTGTACGAATAGCCAAACAAAAGAGTGTATTATTCAAGGCCATCAGTTGACAGTCGAGTCCGTGTCGCTGTGCTGAGTGATCTCACACCCGGCTCACTGCTGGTGGCTGTATTGGTGCTGCTGTACTGGTGCTGCTGGCTGCTCTAGGTGCAGCTTCGAACGATCGGACAACCACTGCTGGAAGGAAGAAGTAAAGAGGTACGTGTTCTTGTCGGCGCTAGTTCGCTAGTGCGCTACATTTAGTGCGATGGATATAGATCCCTCGCCTCCCGTGCCACCATCCCCGAACCCCCCTGACCCTGACCCTTCTGTTACCCCCTCCCCTGTTCATTATCCAGTCCCCCCTCGCCCCAGGCTTTACCCGGACGGATCTCAACAGGGCAGCTATACTGTTTATTTTCGTCCAAAGGCAGGAGTGAATTCAAAGCGATTAAACATACTGCAAATTTCAAAAGACCTGACGAAGGGGTACAAGGCCGTGACCGAAATTTCCAAGGTCCGACCTAACAAGCTCCGTGTCGTGGTCAGTGATCTGGCACAGGCCAATGCTATCGCTTGCTCTGAGCTCTTCACACGCGAGTATCGCGTTTACATACCCGCACGAGACGTGGAGATCGACGGTGTCATAACCGATTCGAGTCTGTCTGTCGAGTGTATCCTAAAAAGCGCAACCGGTTGCTTCAAAAATACCGAAACACAGGCGAAGATTTTGGATTGTAAGCAATTGCGGTCCATGTCTCTCGTTGGCGGTAAAAAAGTTTACACTCCGTCAGACTCGTTTCGCGTTACGTTTGCCGGATCTGCACTCCCTAGCCACGTCTCGATCGACCGGGTTCGTCTGCCTGTGCGATTGTATGTACCCCGTGTTATGAATTGCACCAATTGCAAGCAGTTAGGCCACACAGCCGCCTACTGCTGCAATAAGACACGATGTAGCAAGTGTGGGGAGACTCATGCGGAAGATTCTTGCAGTGTTAATGCTGAAAAATGTATTCACTGTGGGGAAAACCAGCATGAGCTCTCCACATGCCCGGTGTACATGCAGCGCAGAGATAAAATCAAGCGGTCACTTAAGGAGCGTTCAAAGCGTTCTTACGCTGAGATGCTGAAGAAGACCGTGACCACTTCTACCATAACATCGAACCCCTTTGATCTGTTGCCCTCCGATGAAACCGATTCTGACGATTCATCAGCGGGAACATCTTATGCCAATCCTGGGGAGTCTAGGAAGAGGAAAAATGTTTCTTCTCCTAAACTTCCCCGTAAAGGTCCTAAGATTTCCCAAAGTGTAATGAAAAGTACGAACAAACACAGTGCTGCGGAAAAACCGAAGCAAACTCCTCCTGGGCTTGCAAATTCCCAGAAGGAGTTCCCAGCACTGCCAGGAACATCTAAAACCCCAGTTGTTCCTTTTGCACATCCAGTTGATGAAACAAACTCTGGATTAGTGAAATTTTCTGACATTATGGACTGGATTTTTGAAAATTTCAATGTACCCGATCCAATTAAAAATTTTCTTACAGTATTCCTCCCAACAGTTAGATCATTTTTGAAGCAGTTGACTGCCCAATGGCCCCTCCTTGCAGCGATTGTATCCTTCGATGCCTAATTCAACTGCATATATGAAGGATTCTATCTCTGTCTTACAGTGGAATTGTAGAAGTATTTTACCAAAAATGGATTCGTTTAAAGTTTTGATAAATAAAAACAAATGCGATGCATTTTCCCTTTGTGAAACTTGGCTTACTTCAAATATTGATCTCAACTTCCATGATTTTAATATTATTCGCCTTGATCGAGACACCCCATATGAAGGAGTACTTTTAGGGATTAAAAAGTGCTATTCTTTCTATCGTATTAACCTCCCCTCGATTCCAGGCATCGAAGTTGTCGCATGTCAAATGACAATACAAGGTAAAGAGCTTTGTATTGCCTCAATATATATTCCTCCCAGAGCACAGGTTGGGCAACGGCTGCTCTTTGATTTAATAGAACTTCTTCCCTCGCCACGTTTGATTTTGGGAGACTTCAACTCTCATGGCGTGGCTTGGGGTTCCCCATACAATGATAACCGCTCCTCTTTAATCTATAACCTTTGCGATGACTTCGACATGACTATTTTAAACAACGGTGAAATGGCACGTATCCCGAAACCTCCAGCGCGCCCGAGCGCTTTGGATCTATCCTTATGTTCGACGTCACTACGGTTGGATTGCACATGGAAGGTAATCCTTGATCCTCACGGTAGCGACCATTTGCTTATTCTTATTTCAATTAATAACGGGTCGACTCGCATGCGACCAATTGACATTCCGTATGACCTCACACGGAATGTCGATTGGAAGTTATGCGAGGAAATGATTTCAAAAGCGGTCGAGTCGATTCAACATCATCCACCACTTGAAGAATACAACCTCCTCGCGGGCTTGATTCTCGACGCCGCGTTGCAAGCCCAAACGAAGAAATATCCCGGCGTAACGTGCAAAGAGCGGCCTCCAACTCCGTGGTGGGACAAAGAGTGCTCCGATGTCTACACGCAAAGATCCGACGCGTTTTTGGCCTTCCAGAAGGGAGGTATACCCGACGACTATATACGGTATTCGGAGCTTAATACCAAGCTTAAAAGCCTGGCTAAAGCAAAGAAACGCGGATATTGGCGTCGGTCCGTGAACGAGACGTCGAGGGAGACATCGATGAGCACTCTTTGGAACACAGCCCGAAGAATGCGGAATCGCGTAACGGTCAACGAAAGCGAGGAGTCTTCAAGTCGGTGGATATTTGATTTTGCCAGGAAAGTATGTCCGGACTCTGTTCCTGCGCAAAACTTTGTTCGCGATACGTCTCCGGGTCACGACGCGATAGAATCACCATTTACGATGGCAGAATTTTCAGTTGCCTTCCTGTCCTGTAACAATAACGCGCCTGGGTTAGATAGAATCAAATTCAACTTGTTGAAGAATCTACCCGGCAATGCCAAGAGGCGCTTGTTGAACTTGTTCAATAAGTTCCTGGAGCAAAACATTGTACCGCAGGATTGGAGGCAAGTGAAGGTGATCGCCATCCAAAAACCAGGGAAACCAGCTTCTGATCACAACTCTTATAGGCCGATTGCAATGCTATCCTGTATCCGGAAATTGATGGAAAAAATGATACTCCGTCGTTTGGACCATTGGGTCGAATCAAATGGTCTACTATCAGATACTCAATTTGGCTTCCGCCGTGCCAAAGGGACGAATGATTGTCTTGCGTTGCTTTCAACAGATATTCAGCTGGCGTATGCTCGCAAAGAACAAATGGCGTCTGCGTTCTTGGACATTAAGGGGGCTTTTGATTCCGTTTCTATTGACATTCTTTCGGGTAAACTTCACCGACAAGGATTTTCTCCAATTTTGAACAATTTTTTGTACAATTTGTTGTCCGAAAAGCACATGCATTTTACGCACGGCGATTTGGCAACTTTTCGCATTAGCTACATGGGTCTTCCCCAGGGCTCATGTTTAAGCCCCCTTCTTTACAACTTTTATGTAAATGACATCGACGAATGTCTGGCAAATTCATGCACGATAAGACAACTTGCAGACGACAGTGTAATCTCTGTTACAGGAGCCAAAGCTGCCGATTTGCAAGGACCATTGCAAGATACCTTGGACAATTTGTCTGCTTGGGCTTTACAGCTAGGTATCGAATTCTCTCCGGAGAAGACTGAGATAGTAGTTTTTTCTAGGAAGCATGAACCTGCTCAGCTTCAAACACAATTAATGGGTAAAACGATTTCTCAGGTTTTGGTACACAAATATCTTGGTATCTGGTTCGACTCTAAAGGCACCTGGGGTTGTCACGTTAGGTATCTGATGAAAAAATGTCAACAAAGAGTGAATTTTCTTCGTACAATAACCGGACAATGGTGGGGAGCCCACCCAGGAGACCTCATAAGGCTTTACCAAACAACGATATTGTCTGTCATTGAGTACGGGTGTTTCTGCTTCCGCTCCGCAGCAAACACACATTTGATCAAACTGGAGCGAATACAATATCGTTGTTTGCGTATCGCCTTGGGTTGCATGCAATCGACCCATACGATGAGTTTGGAGATCTTAGCTGGAGTACAACCATTGAAAACCCGCTTCTGGAGCCTGTCTTCTCGTATTCTAATCAAATGTGAGGTCTTGAACCGTCCTGTGATTGAAAATTTTGAAAGGTTAATCGAACTTAATTCTCAAACCCGTTTTATGACATTGTATTTCAATCACATGTCCCAAAATATTAACCCTTCTTCGAATATTCCAAATCGTGTCGACTTATCAAATACTTCTGATTCTACTGTGTTTTTCGATACATCCATGATAGAAGAAACTCGTGGAATCCCGGATCATTCACGCGTGCAGCAGATCCCTAAAATTTTTTCCAATAAATATCGAAACATCAACTGCGACAATATGTACTACACTGACGGATCACTTCTTGATGGGTCCACTGGCTTCGGTATCTTCAATAACAATTTAACCGTCTCCCATAAGCTCGATAATCCTGCTTCTGTTTACGTCGCAGAATTAGCTGCAATTCAGTACACCCTAGGGATTATCGAAAAAATGCCCAAGGACCATTATTTCATCTTTACGGACAGTCTCAGTTCCATTGAGGCTCTCCGATCGATGAAAGATGTTGAGCACTCTCCGTATTTCCTGGGAAAAATACGGGAACATCTGAGTGCTTTATCCGAAAAATCTACTCAGATTACCTTGGCGTGGGTCCCTTCTCACTGCTCGATACCGGGTAATGAGAAAGCGGACTCTTTGGCTAAGGTGGGCGCAACAAACGGTGATATTTATGTAAGACCAATTGCCTTTAATGAATTTTTCGCATTTGTACGTCAGAATACGATCATCAGTTGGCAAAATTCTTGGACCAAGGGGGAACTGGGAAGGTGGTTACATTCCATAATCCCTAAGGTATCGACGAACCCGTGGTTCAAGGGGTTGGATGTAGGTCGGGATTTCATTTGCGTGATGTCCCGGCTTATGTCCAATCACTATAGATTTGACGCGCATCTCCGTCGTGTTGGGCTCGGGGAGAGTGGTATCTGTGCCTGTGGTGAAGGTTATCACGACATAGAGCACGTTGTTTGGTCATGCCCTGTACACCGTGACGCCAGGTCTAAATTAATAGCTTCCCTGCAGGCCGAAGGTAGGCAGCCGGCTGTTCCTGTTCGTGATGTCTTGGCGAGCCGTGACCTATCCTACATGTCCCTTATATACGTTTTCCTGAAATCCATCCACGCCCCAGTTTAGTCCTATCCCCTTCCGCCTACATCCAACCAAACGACAAGAACACGTTAAGACCCCGGATCCGGAAACAGCAATCAGACCCGCACGATACTCTCAAGGCCCGATGGAAACAACCCAATATGCCAGTCCGTAATATCTTGGCTTAGCAGCGGAACAAATTTAATATGCTGCTTACCTATGGCAATGAAAACCATCAAACAGCAAACCTGTGCTTTTAATGCAAAATATTCTAGCTTTAAGTTAGATTTAGTTTCAGCTCGTAGTCGGCAGCGAGGATAAAAAATTTGCTTTTAGTTATTAAGATACTTTAGAAAGTAAGCTACCAGATATAATTGGCGCCGTTAAACATTGAATTGTATTTGTGCCGTGTCAAATAAACTATAGATGAAGAAAAAAAAAAACACAAATTTTATGCATAACTATTTTTAATTGGTTTGTATAAAATTGATTCAAAATACGAGGATAACATCCAATAGCGATGAAATGGAATGTGATCCTCTCGGAATGTGCGGAAGAGCATTTAAACCGGTCCAGCTGATGCTCTAATAGATGTTTTTGGTTTTTCGGATCATTGCTGTTCAGTTTTTGAAGCTCAGACGAATTGTAAATGCAACATTGCTCTACGCACCGTATTTGATAAGCTTATTTTCGAAACGAAATTATAGCTCTTCGCCAAATATGTCAAACTATATACATTATATGAAATATCTTACCATATTAAGAGGGTTTGCTTTCACCGTCGAATCGCACTCCATATCCGCATGAATGTTTACTTTAGATAATAGCTTACTGACATTAGTTACTGAAGAGGGACTAGAATTTTGATTTCCTTCACGGGATGCATTTAGTGACGACGGTTGCTTCTGTATACAAACATGTTTCGTTGTGTCATTTATGGCTGAGGTTACTGCCAATGTAACCACTTGATCGTCCTCGACATTTTCTTCCAGTTCATGTTCATTCTGATCCTCCTGGTCCTGCGAACAAGCCAAAAAAGTTAGTGCGAAACCATTTGATGCTAATTAATTTCTATACTTCTTCGGGACATAGCTCAAAAGCCATCTGTAGTACACTTTTGGCAGATTGAGATCTTTCAAGAACAAAACTGTTTGTGCTATCGTTGCTCTGCGCTGGGGGTGACCATGAATTGTAATTATACTGTCCGCCTGATCCCCTGTGCCGATCGAGCTCATCTTGCAACCATTCTACAGCAAGAGCCCACTGACGTCCCAACTGTACCGTGTTATGAAGCATGTTTAATGCAATCCGGCTTCGATTGAAAAGTTGGACCATACATTTTATGCACTGATAAGCGCGTTTTTGGTAGTTCATTTTGTTTTGCTGAATTATATCTAGCAATCCTTCTCTGTCGTCTGAGATACCTAAAGGATAGTGAGAAATGGAATTAGTTCAACAATTTGAATGATTGAAAGTCAATTTCCGATGATATATCTGTAAATTCCAAGTACACAGCAAAAAACTTACCCAGGATAGCGTTGTGTATCCTATGGTTCTGCCAAGAATCTTCAATAAGCAGTATGTGAAGTAGCAGTTCTGTGTGATGTCTCATATCGTGCCAATACGCATATCCACATTGCCATAATAATTCCGCAAGTAGTGACCGAGAGAAATGAGGGTTCTCCCAACTACAATACTGTAAAAGTTTGACACCTTCTTCACCAATATTGGTGTCCTCAATCAGTCGTTTGACATAGCTGAACAATAAAAGCGATAGTTTTTTAACAAACAAATTTAAGTTCTATTGACGAATCAACCCTACCTTACTCTATTAAAGAGATATTCATTGCACTCTGGTGAAAGCGGCATTAACGTATCATAAGTAATCTGCGGATCAATATAGATGTTTGGTTTTACGGCTGCAGCACTGACGGAATTTTGGCATCTACTCGATACATCACATGAGCGAACTAAAAGCGAGACGACGTGATGCAGTTTACTCAGATCCGGATACTGATACTTTATTTGACCACCTGGACCTTCATCCAGAACTACTTTCATGAAAATGGCAGGAACATTAAGCTAAAATACATTTATTTCTTTTTATGGTCAAGGTAATCAAATGCTAATTTAGTTACCCTAATTAATTGCTGCTTTTCGTGTACTCCAAGCCCGGCAAACAGACTAAATAAATTAAAATATTGTGGTAAATGTTTGCCGTAATCCGAAACATCCCCTTTTAGCAATGATAGTACGGCAATGAGCACTTGTTCACATAGGTTAGTACCTTCATAACCAGGTAAAGGATCGTCTTCTGCTGCACAGTGACAGAAAAATACGATTAACTTTCCAAACACGGATCTAATTTCCGGCGATGGTGCTGCAAGGATGTATTCACTTAGCCTTGTGGGCGGGTCGAGTAGTACATTTCCCGCGAACCATTGCCTAACAACCGCTGATGTTCGGAAATGCTGACACAATGTTTCATACCTTGGAAAAAGAAACCAGATAGTGATCTTTAAATCGTGATCTAATCTATGAAATAATATACGATCACAAAAATGCACTAAGACAAAAATACCTAACTCATTTTACTGATTTTCGAAGACCGAAAATGTAAACTACAAATTTAAGAATGTCAAAAATAAGGAACACTCAAAAGCGTTTCCATGTCAAATGCATTAAAAATACGCAAAGATTAATCGACCGCGTAAGTATTTAGTAAAGTTGTATTCAAAGTAATGTAGCTCAGAAGGTTGTACAGATAAGCTGTCTGGAAACGAATTGTAGGGATTAATAATGGTTTACAAAATATATATATACCGTGAAAGAACAATTTTTACCAAAATATTATAATTTTTTTTATATAAACTTTAAATTGTAATTTACAAAAAAAAAGTTGAAGTTTTTTAATTTTTTTTTTAACTTGAAGTTATAGCAAAATTTTTGGTTAAAAGTCCAGGAAGGATAAATAAAAATCATTTTCTTATTAAAAATTCAGTTTAGAAAAGGATCAATTTCGAACTTAAAAGTTGTATTTCATAAATTTTCACTTAAAAGTTGCTTTTCACACAATTTTTTAAAATGCATATATTTCGAGAATATTTGTAAACTTTTTACCAAAAGAATTTATAACAATTCAAGTTTCTTGAGAAAAAAATTATAAAAAAATTCAACTCTTTTTTTTGTAAATTAAAATTTAGTGTTATTTGAAAATTTTGCAGTTGAAAAAATGTATAGTGTATTATTTTCACAAAGCAATTATAAGGCAATCCACGGGTGACGTTTTTTTGCTTGTACGTTTGTTATTGTTGCTGTTTTTCAAGCTGCAAAATCAAAACACGACCAAAACCGAAATCTTTTAATGTCGGCAATAATATCAAAAGTGATTTTATATTGTTGTATTTAGGATTGGCACTCGCGATACTAGAGCTACCGATCGGATAACATTTGTTTTTCACGCTTCTGGATCCGTATTGCATCCAAGTTGAGACCGATCGAACGGATCGAACATACATAAAGCTGTCATAAGTTGAAAACAGACTGAAATCAGCTGATCGCAACTGTGTCGTGGATTGCCTTATTCCACCCCTTTGGCATCACGCTATGTTTCAAGGACTAACATCTCAACATATGTGTAAACGAGATAGCACATCACCGCTTCTTTTCATACATCTTCATCTTACTGCTGACAGCGGGCACAAATTAATTTGAGCCCAGGACATGAGTTCATTGTCATTCACTGTTACTCGGTATAGGGATGCCAAAGGCTCGAATTATTCCCTATAATTCATTCTCAGACAGCTTTTTTTGTCATACAACCAAAGGTACAGCTACACTACATTGAATGCTATGAAATGAAAACCTATACCAAAATGCATACGTCTGTTTGAAAGATTGCTCTTGAGCCTAGAAAAATCACCTGTGAAAACTACTTGGGAACCATTCAAATATTACATAACGCGGAATTTGGCAATTTTCAATACCACCCACCCCCACGTAACGCAATTTTACATGTTTGCCACACGCAGTGTAACGCTTCGATGAATACTCCCCCACCTCTAAGCGCGTTATGTATTATATGAATGATCCCTTAGTTTACTAAGCCAAATACGTCAAAAACCCACGTCAAATCAGAAATGGTAGATCAATATTATATAGATATTTTCAGATTATTTGGCCTGAAAACGCTAAAATATATCGTGTTGAGTAACCAAAAGATAGAATGAGTAAATCAGAAACTAAAAAACCTATCTCAGTATCTCAGTGCTATTCACATTCTACAGTATAATTGAAGATAAAATGAAATACAGTGCATTCCTACCAGTCAATAGCCATCCCGCGAATAGTTTTTTTCGCGCGAAATCCTGAATGAAACAAAAATTGTGATGCTAGCTGTATACTTTGTAGGGAGAGTTCCTCAGCGGATGGTGGCTGAAATAGGTGAGTCTTTAGAAACATGTTTCAAAATTAATCCATTGTATAGCTTACCAGTTTTTCAATTTTTTCACTTCTCTGCAGCTGTGGTAAACTAACTAGTTTTTTGATGAATGTAAAAAACTCTACCGAAAATAGACTTTTCGCATGAAGAAAGCGTATATTTTGTGTCCTGAAGAAAGTTGAAAACAATATTATTTGAATTCAGCAGTGCAGAAATGTTAAGTTATTATAAATACTAAATTCTAAATAGTGTAAGTATAAATGCAACGTTCAATTGAAATTTAACTCTAGTTTGCAAACATTATTATTGCCAAAAAACAGTGGTGGGCACCGCCAACTGAAAATTTAGCGATGCTAACCGCTAAGCCGCTAACCGAAAAATTTAGCTCGCTAAGCGCTAAACGTTAAACGCTAAACCCACATTAGCGGAACATTCGCTATTCGCTTATCGCTAACTTCTAAATATGTATGTATCGCTATATATATTGCTCGTATTTTGTAAGATTTGGA
This sequence comes from Wyeomyia smithii, assembly GCF_029784165.1. Taxonomy (NCBI): domain Eukaryota; kingdom Metazoa; phylum Arthropoda; class Insecta; order Diptera; family Culicidae; genus Wyeomyia; species Wyeomyia smithii. The sequence goes on along the minus strand of NC_073695.1, from coordinate 165,289,928 downwards.
CCACTTTAAATTTTTTTTTTTTCATCTATTGGACCACTTTGATCTTTTGTAGTAAAACAAACGAAAATAGTTACTTTCTAGAGTTATTTACAATAAGAGGTTCACAAAACGGTGTTCCTACTTGGTTTTGTAAAAACAAGGAGTAACAGAAGTTATTTAGCTTGCATTAAAAGAACCATGAGGCGCCCTAATTCTGCGCGGCTCTTAATTCTGCGCACATAGTATCAAAATGTTGATGTTGTTTAGTAAAAAAGGAAACATAAGCAGAAAGTTTACGATTGATATATAGGAAATCACTCCCAAACATCATTTTTTTTTTAAATCTGCTTTAAATTGATATATTTTTAGCATTTTAATATGAAGTGCGCAGAATTAGGAACCGCGCAGAAATAGGGCGCTTTACGGTAGATATTTTAGGAATTTCAATTATTATCTGAATCGAAACAGTAGAACCAAAGTTGTCATAATTTCAAGCGCATTACAATTTACAAAAGTTCTTGGTGCGCCCAAAACTCAATCCCGACCTTGAGCTTGTTCTTCAAAATGCTGCTGTGGCTTGTACGATAATTGGAACTCCATTCTAGGGTAAAAAACTGACAAAAATAATTTTCGCAGTAAAGTATGTTCATCTTTCGAAGCACGTACGCCATGAGCAATTCACAGTTTTTCTAAATAGTTCAATTGTCGCTTCTCTACAAAAGTTAGCGAATTAGCAATTAGCGTTTCGAAGACCAAAATTTTAGCGACGCTAACAGTTTCGATAACCAGCTCAAAAATTAGCGAAATCGCTAAATCGCTAACTGAGTATTAGCGTCGCTAATTAGTGATTAGCGAATTAGCGGAATAGTGCCCACCACTGCCAGAAAACGTATCAACAAAAAAAAGATTTGCATTGGTTTGCTAATCTGTGAATGACATTTACGTCATATACATACTCTAAACTATACCAAATCGTTTCATCGATGAAAACTATGCAATATCATTTTTTTTTATTCTCGCTTATTTTCCGTCGGTCTAGTTCCGCTACTGTTTATGCAATATCATGTTATTTCTAAAATAAATCTCTTCTCTAGCATATTAGTAGTGTGGTATACGACTTTCTGAAAAATTATTCCGCGTAACCCTAAGTTACGCTATATAGATAAAGACAATAAAACGACGGCAGAGCCGTCATTGTTAATTAGACCATAGACAAGAGCAGGTCATTTTACTTTTCATTTGTATAAAAAGAAATGACTTGCCAGTCCTTCTGTGATCTTCAGCTATGGATATAAATCCTTTGTGCTATCGGTGTTTAGTTCGTCATTAGACGTAATTCTCGTACTAATGTGCCTTAAATATTAAACCTGTATAAAAACGATAAAATGATAAAATAGAATTGAATATTGAGAATAGGGCATGTATCCATTTAATTCTACTGCCATAAAGATCGAATACCCTCTTATACCGTCCGCAGACACGTACGTATTTCGGCTGCTACATATAACCATCATCAGTGCTCATGTAGACTGCAGTCCTCCATGATGAGGCTTAGAACAATTTTGCATTAAAAAGCCTAGGGGTACTGGGGGTAAGCCCGGCACTGAGGGTAAGACCGTCACCCCTAGAATTTTACTACAAAACGCTAATTAACTGTGTTTTAAAATATGTGAAGTGTTGGTATTTAATATTTTAGACATTTTAAGACACATCAAAGCCACCGTGAAACGTCAAACGTCAAAATAATAAACAAAACATACGCTACTGATGCTGATGCGTAAACGGATGTAATTTTTCGTGAGTGAAACTTAAGCTTTTATTCATTTGAAAAGACTAAAATAATTTTTCGTTGCTCTACAATTTATTGCCTGTATTGTTAGCAATCACAGGAATTCGATATGAGGTAAATTAAAGCGATAAATTTGTAGAAATACTCTTTTTAAAAAAATGTGTGCTGTCGGGGTAACACCGTCACCCAGTGAGTGAGGTAAGCCTGACATGGTCTGAGGCTAGTTGAATGTTACTGACACATATTTCTCATCTATTACCGATGTCTCGCTGATAAAAAAATTAATTAATCGACTTAGAACCATGCACTCAAGCTCTTCTGTGATTTATGAATGATTCCAAGGGTTATTAGAGATGTCAAATGTACTGAATCAAGTCACAAAACTGACGGCTTTCTCGGTGGTATTTGAAATATGCTCGGGTGTGGTCAATGTGATCCTGGCTTCAATGAAACTAGTTAATAATATGATTTAAAGTGCCACATGATAGGCTTGCCGAGTATCAAATTCTTTCATTGTTTATACATAATGTTCACCGGAACTTGTTCGGCAATCTGCCCAGAACCAGCTAACCGACAACAACCAAATTCAACAGTAACATACATAAATGTAAGATCTCTCATTCAGTGGTTTCCGTATTCAAATTGGTTCAGGTTATTTGAGTTAATTCATGAACAAACTTAGGTGCCGGTGTTACCCCCAAAGGGTGCCGGTTTCATCCGCACTGATTGCTAAACGTCGTTTTTATCCTAGTTTCAAAACTTCACTACTCCTTGTAAAATAACAGTTTGAAAGTACTGAAAACCTTCATATCTTGTAGGAAACAACCTGGGCAATGATTCTGTGGAAGAAATATAACAATATTCGCCATCAAGTGCTACTAAAGAATCATTTTCCTTAGGGGGCCGGGCTTACCCCCAGTACCCCTATATAAGATTTTCTTTCCAATTTTGTTTTTGACAAAAAAAAAATTGTTTTTGAAGAAGAAACATATTTCCAGCTTTTAGAGTATTCGTTTAGAATAAAACCAAATATACGTATCTTCATCCTTTTTCACTGTGTTGAAGATAATCAAGAGTTTCCCAATCAGTTTCTATTAAGCTTAGCTTAGCTTGACTGATCGCACATATCAATGGTTGCTACTCCGTGATTGATCCGAATCAGTAAAATGCCACAGTGAACTGAGCGGGACTGGGAGTGACCAACTATTCTCGTTGTACAAGTTTAAGTGACTCAATACTTTTTCAATGACACTGGCCACGTCTTTGCAATCAGGTGGGAAGATGGAAGAGATATTTAATTGGTACAATTGCTGTTCGGAGACCGGGTATACTACTGCTTTTCCACGAAGATCACAGGAAGATTTTTTTTGTTAGTCGGGAAGAGAAAACGTTGGTTCAGGATTCACCATGGTAAGTAATGCGATCATATAGCCTATGGGTGTATATAAGGGGATTCTATCGATAGCGAGAGCGACGACGCGTGTCCATATCTAATCAACCCTAGAAGACGTACAAATGTTTACGCAAGATATTTTATTACAAGAACAAAAGAGCACCCATGGTGAAAACGATGAACTGTGCTGGTCGAGCAGAGCTGCCAGATTTTATTTTAAAAAATCTGTATGCACCCCTAAAAAAATCTGTATTTTGTTCGTCTGCCTACAAGTGCTCGGATTTGGAGTAACTGGGCTTGGAATCCAACCTTAAACCTTGCCTGAAACCGTAAGAAGGTTGATTGAAATTTCTGAAAGAAAACTCAGGTCTATAACCGTGTTTTTTTCCTTCGGAAGCAATCGAATCAGGTATTTTTGTTCCACAGTTTTCACGCTTAGCCAAATGTTGGATGTCCAGAAGAAATAAAAAAGACAATTTCCCGCTTATGCCTTGTTCTGACTACGCAGCATATCACCTGATATCACCAGATGATATCGGATATCACCTCGAGAGTTCACACTACAGTGAGGTGATATGGTTAGACATTTGCTTCGATAATTGAAAAGAGAAGAAAACAAAAACAGGTCAAAGTAAAAACAAGACAACAAGAGAAATGCAATTACACTATAAAAAATCGACACGTTACTGCCTAGTGGATTCCACTTACTTCTGTGCTAATAGATGAAACATTTCATATCTAAGTGGACTTGCGTTTCGCTGTTAGTTTAGTTTTTAGTTTTAAGGCGACAGACCGATTATCGATCCAGTGCCGAATCCAGAATGCGTCGCCATGTCCCTCGGTCTTGGGCTGCTATCCTCCAATCGCCCCTAACACCTATTTCGCGTGCATCCTCGTCGACAGCACACATCCAACGAGTGCGGGGTCTACCTCGAAGTCGACGACCTCTATCGGGATTCCTGCTAAATATAGCCTTCGCTTGACGCTCATCCGGCATTCTCGCTACATGCCCAGCCCACTGAAGCCTGCCGTGTTTTATCCGCTTGACTATATCCGCCGATTTGTATGCCTGGTACACTTCATGGTTCATGCGTCTGCGCCAAACACCATTTTCTAGTTTGCCGCCAAGGATTGAACGCAAAATCCTACGCTCAAAAACACCAAGAGCTCGCCGATCAGCCTCTTTCAGCGTCCATGATTCATAGCCGTAGAGAGCCACCGGAAGAATCAGTGTTTTATAGAGTGCAAGTTTAGTACGGATTTGCAGACTGCGGGACCTTAGCTGGTTACGTAGTCCGTAAAAGGCCCTGTTTGCGGCTGCTATCCGCCTCTTTATCTCACGGCTAACTTGCGTTTCGCTCCACAGCACAAAATCAAGTGTCTTACACTTCGGTTTGCGATTTTTTTTTTTCAGTGTAGGGTAAAGATGTCAGCTCTGATTCGCACCAACGCGAACGCTCATATGGAATTGTCAACATGTGTGGGATGACAAGAGCAAAGATATTTCCGCTCTTTTTCGCATGCAACGCGAATTTTGAAATTTGTAGGGTTGCGTCAAATGTCTTTGGGTCGTGTTGCCAACTGCTACAAATCTGGTTTTTATTGGTTTTCGGACATGATATCCGCGATATCATGTAGTCGAGGTGATATCCGATGATAGCTCAATACAAAAATACAACATAAATACAATCATTGCGGCTGATATTCCACGTTGGACGAAGAAAACAGAAGCCTGCTCGCACCTGTACAAATTCCTATTCGGAACAGTCTGCTTGTGAAAACCGAAAAAATATTGCTCTCTTTTTCTTTCACGAAAACAATCCACGAGACAGTTGCGATCAGCTGATTTCAGTTTGTTTTCAACTTTTGACAGCCTCAGGTATGTTCGAGAGATCGCAACTTGGATGCAACCCGGATCGAAAAGCGTGAAAAAACCAACGTTGTCCGATCAGTTGCTCTAGAATTGCAGTGGCAATCCTTTAAATAATAAAATATTACTTTAGATTTTTACAAGCAGGGAAACGCCAACCGTGGATTGCCTTATGCGAATCGGGCAGTTTAGCGGCTATGTGGGAAACGCATTCTAAAAACTGAAAACTGATGCTCGGAATTTTTTTTTTTTCTATAGTTTATTTGACACGGCACAAATACAATTCAATGTTTAACGGCGCCAATTATATCTGGAAGCTTACTTTCTAAAGTATCTTAATAACTAAAGGCAAATTTTTTATCCTCGCTGCCGACTACGAGCTGAAACTAAATCTAACTTAAAGCTAGAATATTTTTCATTAAAAGCACAGGTTTGCTGTTTGATGGTTTTCATTGCCATGGGTAAGCAGCATATTAAATTTGTTCCGCTGCTGGGCCAAGATATTACGGACTGGCATATTGGGTTGTTTCCATCGGGCCTTGAGAGTATCGTGCGGATCTGATTGCTGTTTCCGGATCCGGGGTCTTGACGTGTTCTTGTCGTTTGGTTGGATGTAGGCGGAAGGGGATAGGACTAAACTGGGGCGTGGATGGATTTCAGGAAAACGTATACAAGGGACATGTAGGATAGGTCACGGCTCGCCAAGACATCACGAACAGGAACAGCCGGCTGCCTACCTTCGACCTGCAGGGAAGCTATTAATTTGGACCTGGCGTCACGGTGTACAGGGCATGACCAAACAACGTGCTCTATGTCGTGATAACCTTCACCACAGGCACAGATACCACTCTCCCCGAGCCCAACACGACGGAGATGCGCGTCAAATCTATAGTGATTGGACATAAGCCGGGACATCACGCAAATGAAATCCCGACCAATGCTCGGAATTGTTCGGATGAAATATTTATTAGGCCGACCTACCAGTTCTTTAGTTCAAACACTTTATGAAACATCAGAATTCCAAACCGAAACTTAAAAAAATCGACTGCTGAAATTCTGTACAAACTGTATTAAAAATCAAAATTCTGTATACATTCTGTATTCTTTATCATTTTTGTATCGTGGTCAAAAAATCTATATAATACAGAAAAATCTGTATACCTGGCAGCCCTGATGATAACCGCTCCTCTTTGATAACCTTTGCGATGACTTCGACATGACAATTTTAAACAACGGTGAAATAGCACGTGTTCAAAAACCTCCAGCACGTCAAAGTGCTTTGGATCTATCCCTCTGTTCGACGTCGTTACGGTTGGATTGCAAATGGAATGTAATCCTTAATCCTCACGGTAGCGACCATTTGCCCATTCTAATTTCAATTACTACTTACTAACCAATTGATATTCCGTATGACCTCACACGGAATATCGATTGGAAGTTATATGAGGAAATAGTTACAGAAGCTGTTGAGTCGATTCAACATCTTCCACCACTTGAAAAATATAACCTCCTCGCGGGCTTGATTCTCGACGCCACGTATAACGGTCAACGAAAGCCGCGTATAACGGTCAACGAAAGCGAGGAGTCTTCAAGTCGGTGGATATTTGTTTTTACCAGGAAAGTATGTCCGGACTCTGTTCCTGCGCTAGTTAGAATCAAATTCAACATGCTGCCCAAGTAACACACAAAACATGTTAGAAAAGAATTCTCAATGACAGCAGACATATAAGAGTACTAGAGGCGCAATTGAAAACTTGTGTTGTTTTATTCTTATTCTCGTGATGTTCTCTTACAGCATAACTGTATTATATAGATTATTGAATATAAACTGCCGCTGCTCGTCTGTAACTTGTGTTAATGATGTTATCAAAACTGCACAGAAAGCAACTTAAAATACATCATTTGCGAGAAGTTGTTTTTCATCAGTGATTCAACCACATTTCGAAAAAAAGCTCGGTTTTTCCTGGTTCTGGAGATGTTTTTCAAAAGCATGGGTCAAGCGAACAATAACTATTACATGATGGCACTTGTTTTCAAGTTATCTTCCAGATGTTTACACTATTAGAAAAACTGTGTATGAAATGCCCAGCCAGGACAGCCGCACCAGTTCAATATTACACGCCTAATAACAAATAGTACGTACCTGCAAAGTTCTTTCCTTATTACTTGATTACTTGACTTGAAATTACTTGATCAAATTGTTATTTAAATTATTTGAACGATTTCAATAAAACTATTCGAGGTGGGTCAAAATGTGCCATAAAAAGATAAACAAAACGCTTGCAGTGCAACCAATATCATTTCATTTTGTGTTACCGTATATTTAACCATGTTTTCTAGCTTTGTTATATTTTAAGTCTAGATAACGTTGAAACTATGCGAAAACAACTTAAATATTCAAGCTGCAGAATCAATCCATCTTCAAAGGTTGTACATTGCTTTTTATAATCAATTTATAATTGATTGAAAGTGCCACTGACGAGACGATTATCGATCTAGTTGCACTGCGCGTAACAATACATTTGTGCATGCGCTGGGTAAATGATGGCATAGCAACGCATTTACGCATGCGCTTTGTTATGGCGAATTCTGGAGTACTTTGTGATAAGATCGTATGTCTAAACGTAAACAAAACGAGTGAGATATGATTTGTGCTTATGAAGTATAAGGGATATAACTCTCACTCGTTTTATTTACCTTTAGACATACGACCTTATCACAAAGTCGACAAAGTCGAGAATTCTGACCCGCGAAATCGCGAATTTCTTTATTGCACTGGGTCAGTGCAGATCTACCCAAGAAAAAAAGAACGACATTGCGATTTACTACGCATGTAAGAAAGAGATGCCAGAGACTAAAATCTATAACTGAAGGTTGTATTAGAGGAGTTATCCCAACTGTTCTATAACAACGTGTGTTACTTGGGTGAAGAATCTACCCGGCACTGCCAAGAGGCGCTTGTTGAACTTGTTCAATAAGTTCCTAGAGCACAACATTGTACCGCAGGATTGGAGGCAAGTTGAGGTAATCGCCATCCAAAAACCGGGAAAGCCAGCCGCTGATCACAACTCTTATAGGCCGATTGCAATGCTGTCCTGTATCCGGAAATTGATGGAAAAAATGATACTCCGTCGTTTGGACCATTGGGTCGAATCAAATGGTCTACTATCAGATACTCAATTTGGCTTCCGCCGTGCCAAAGGGACGAATGATTGTCTTGCGTTGCTTTCAACGGATATTCAGCTGGTGTATGCTCGCAAAGAACAAATTATTATTATTATTTATTTACATTCACGGACATATTTGTCTAAATGAACACTTACGTACTAAGAATGGTTAGAAGGTAAAATTTGTTACACGATCATGAAACACTCTAACACTAATATTGAAATCAAACAAATGATAACATGAATTAAACAGAAAACACATATGTCTTATTAGTTCGTGCTGTGCATAGTCAGTTCGATGTTGTTGGAGTCGCAGGAAGCTTCGCTGTCTCAGTGGTCGAGGAATAATGTTTAAATTAATCTGAGCAATAATTCATGATGCACTTACGTCTCCTGGGAGGACCTTGGCCAGAAAGATGGTCCCCAGGGTTTTTCGCCTCTTTTGCAGCGTATCCATACCCAGCAAGCGGCAACGGCTTTCGTAAGATGGAAGATCGCTAGTGTTTTGCCAGGGTAAAAATCGCAAGGCGTACCTTACGAACTTCGCTTGAATTCTCTCGATTCTGCTGATCCAGACGTTGTGAAAAGGGGTCCAGACTATAGCTGCTGTTTCAAGTATGGAGCGCACTGAACTAAAATACAGTGAGCGTAAACAATAGGGATCACGGAATTCAGAGGCTAATCGGAAAATAAATCCCAAATTTCTGCTGGCTTTACTGAGAATGTAGGCGTAGTGTTCACGAAAGCTCATCTCGTAATCCAACAAGACACCGAGATCCTTCACGACCTTAGCTCTTTCCAGCCCCTCAGTTCCAATGCGAAAGTCCCAGTGGACAGGTATTCTTTTCCTAGTGAACGATATAACCATACACTTCTTCACGCTTATGGTTAGAAAGTTTCGCTCACACCAGTCTGCGAAGATATCGATGATCTGCTGCAGCTTTCGACCATCGTCTAGTGTCTTCACCAGCCAATAAATTTTGAAGTCATCGGCGTAAACTAACCTGCAACCTTGAGGAACAGCATGACAGACGTCGTTGAAGAATAATGAGAAAAGTAATGGCCACAGGATGCTTCTTGGGGGACACCGGAGTCATTGCTGAACGGCGCTGACCCGGAAGTTCCTAGTTTGACTTTCAGTTGTCGATTAGTCAAATACGATTCTATCCATTTAATGACATTCGTTGCCACGCCTAGACGGTCCAGTTTTGCTAAGAGAATCCGATGATTAACTTTGTCGAATGTTGACTTTAGGTCCGTGTAGACTGTATCGATCTGAGATCCCTGTTCCATTGACTTTTGATAGAAGTAAACTGCACCAAATTTGTCGCTGTCGATCTCCCCGGAAAAAAACCATGTTGGTCTTGGGAAACATATGATTTTGCTGACCGAAACAATTCATCGCCAACAAGGATCTCAAACAGTTTGAATCCTGCACTTAGTGAAGTCACACCACGGTAGTTAGATACATCACGCTTATCCCCCTTTTTGAACGCCGGAAACATAATGGAGCATATGCCGTCTGCGTCTGTCGACAAATGTCCAAAAGCGCTCTATCACTCTCAGTATCAATACTTTTTGTGCACACATTGCAGGCAACGGAGATCATTGTATTCCTCTCGTCTCCCTACCGACGCCGCTAACTTCTCAAACCCGTTTTATGACATTGTATTTCAATCACATGTCCCAAAATATTAACCCTTCTTCGAATATTCCAAATCATGTCAACTTATCAAATACTTCTGATTCTCCTGTGTTTTTCGATACATCCATGATAGAAGAAACTCGTGGAATCCCGGATCATTTACGCGTGCAGCAGATCCCCAAAAAATTTTCCAATAAATATCGAAACATCAACTGCACTTAAGTTCGTTTCCCAGTTTCATTTTGCCAAATCAGTGTACCGAGAACAGATAGCATCAACCAAATCCTTATGGAACTGCTCGCAATATCCGCTAAACTTAAAACAGTCCAGCAGACTCAAATAGCTCCGCTTGTTTAAGTCATCAAAACGTTGGTCCAATTCAAAAATTATGCGTGTGATCACTGCGTTATATTTCTTGAAGTATTGGTCGTATCGATTTCCGTCGTATGTTTCACCAGTAATTTCCAAGCATTCCAGATCGCTTTGTACTTCTTGTCCGTCTGTAAATTACTAAAGTTTTCACGAGTATTTCACACGCTTTTAACGCATTCAATGTAGTCAAGTTCCTTCATTTGAAGAGTTTGATATAAAATATCAGTGAACGAAAATACTGCCGAAAATACTTTCAAATAGAAGATGGTGTCAAATTCAAGCATGAAACTGTGTAACTCCCTTGCTAGGGAACAAGTTTCGCCGTCCCATTGAACGCCTCCGAGATACATTTCGCCCAAACATGTGGTTAGCAGGGCAGGACAAAAAAATAAATGTTAGCTCCCATGCACTTTTCGTGTTCCTTATGGGTCCCATAACAACTGTATAATTTTTCAGATCGATCGGTGAAACGCCCGATTTTTAAAGTTTCCATACGATTTTATGTGGGAAAATCCACTTGTTCAATGCTTATTCTCTAGAGATGTCCAGTTGGCTGTTAAAAATACAGTGCTTTTTCGATTTTATCACGGTCAAAAAAATTTTTACGAAACAGTGAATTTAGCGAAATGATCAAAATTGAATTTTTTGTGTTGGATTCAATTGAAATTTATGATATTTCAAGTAAAATGATGCACTTGCATAGTTAAATGGAATATAAGTTCAAGATACAAATGAATAAACAAGAAAAGGTTAGTTTTTGATATTTTTCTCCATTGAATTTTCGCGGACTTTTTCATGGCTATTATACATGCAATATCAATATGATTTGTACTGCTCATGTTTTAGCATAGCCAGCAGAGTCTAATGCTTGTTTATGTGAAATTGTGGAACCACTAGATTTTATAATTTTTAAAACCACGCTCTATGAGGACCAAACTGTAGGGATTTTTCAGTTGTTAACAGATCTTTTTTCTCAACTGCTCGAATAATACGTAGTTTTTTCTTCAAAGTCAATGAAATACGTATTTCACGCTTCATTTTTCTCATAATTATGGCACAAACTATTTGTAACAGATATGACACTTGATTGCCTCAGAAAATTGATCAACTAAATTGAGTTCATAAAACTATACACATGCAAGGACACAAGGCACACATGGCAATGATGTCTCGAATACATTTTCTGCAACTGGAAGTATATTATTCTTGATCGAAAAAAAAAAAATCGTGAGAAAATCGAGCGTGAATTTGGCGAGTAGTGATAAAAATGACTGTTGATAAAAGCGAAAAAGCACTGTATATCAACACATGACATTTGTAGGAATTTTTCCTGGGAAAAACTCTTCTGAAGACCGTAAGGCGCTACGATGCTTGTAAAAACAATATCGCACGCTTAGCCTTGGGGCTAATAGCGGTCTCGATCAACTAGATTATAGTTGAGAGATTCGTTATCGATATTGTTTTTGGCACATTTTGCATGTGTAGGATAAGTACAACGATACACCGTGCCCCAGTGCTGTGTCGAGAAAATTTCCAGCTCGAAAAGTTCCTTGACTCGATCGGGAATCGAACCCGATATCACAACCGTGTGGGAGAGCTAGCCGACCGACATCGCTAACCACAGAGCCACGGGAACCACGATGCTTGTAGAAACAGCTATTCACCCCAAACTGATTGAATGTCTGACGGACGGTTTACCATTGAAATTTTCCAGCAACACTAATACAGCATGCTGCTATTGCAAACTTGCTTAACCCTCTAGTGCCCAGTGCCGCCTTCAGACGGTCTTCAGTTGAACTTCTACAAATCTTCAATAGAACTTAAAAATGTTCATAAAGCTTCATAGTGATTTCTTCGAAGTCCTTCTAAAAATTAATTTGGGCACTAGAGGGTTAAGTATGAGAAATAATTTCGCGTGGAATTAATTTTCAAAGTGTGATTTTTGCCCATAGTATCTTCGGGGAAGCCTCCAAGATAAATTTAAGCGATATCGTTTCTTATCACATGGTTGAATTTGCAACAGCAGCATGCTTCAGCAGTATTGCTAGTAAAATTCAATGGTGAGCCGTTCGTTAGATATTCATTCAGTCTGGGGTGAATATCTTTTTTCACAAGCAAAGTAGCGCCTTGCGGTCTTCAGAAGAGTTTTTCCCTGGAAAATTTTCTATAAATAACATGTATTGATATATTTTTAGGAGCCAACTGGACATCTCCATAGAAAAAGTTTTGCAAAAGTGGTTTTTTCCATATAAAATCGTATGGAAGCTTTAAAAATCGGGCGCAAATCGGGCGTTTCACCGATCGATCTGAAAAGTTACACAGTTGTTATAAGACCCATAAGGAACACGAAAAGTGCATGGCAGCGAAAAAATAACACCATCGCTTTTTACCCATATAACCGTGTCCTAGTCGAGTGGTTAGTTCAGAATAGTGAGCTTCTACAATATTAACCATTCTGGATGTATATGACCACTTCACTTTACAAACGTTTGGAATTTTACGCTGGATATAGTTTTTCAATTCTGAATCTCTTTTAGGACCTTGAGTAAAGAACGAAGCCAGTGTAGTGAAAAACTTTCTTGTATCTTGGTGGTTGCAAGCGTGCAGCAAAACAAGATTTAAAACATGGGCCTTACAATGTATGTTGTCGGCATTAGGGTATGACTTTTTGACGATCGCTTGCGTTCCGCCAGTAACACCCGACATAATATGAGCTCCATCGTATGTCTGTGCTACCAATTTTTCAGGGGTCACGTTGAATTTTTCCAACAACGAAACTACTTCTCTGGCAAGGACTACAGCGGTTTTGTCGTTGCTTACATCACACAAATCCACGAAACTTTCAACGGGCGTACCTACAGACGGGTTTCACAAAGATAACAATGCATTTCAACTCAATCCTTTTCATTACACGAAAAATACTATTAATTTTACTTACCATCTTTCAAACAATATCGAAAAGTCGTAGCCAACTGAGAATTTCTCGCAACATCAGTGGTTTCATCGACCATCACAGAAATAAATTCAGCATTTTGCACTTCCCGAAAGATTTCTTCAATCATATAAGATCCAATGACTTCTATAAGCTCGTTCTGAATGGAAGCGGATGTTCCCGAAAACACTGAATTGTTGTTGACGAAATCAGCGAATGCCACGTCTCTGGATGCTATGAATTCACAGAGATCCTTATAATTGCCTCTATTGACGGAATCGTGTTGTTCGTTATGACCTCGAAAGCTTAGACCATGCGAGCCAAGGAAACATGTTAAATCAATCAATGTTGTCATTCCTTCCCTATTTCTTTTCACTTGAGCGTTATGATTTTTCCTTGCAATTTCATGTGCATGATCCAGCGCCCCATCAATTCTCGTTCTTGCGGTGTGCCATAGCGTTGTTGATATGCTCTTTAGTCGCTGCATGCCCCTTTATGGCCGAGGAAAGATGGTTCGAATCCCCATATCCATCCTTTATCCACACGCATTTGTCACTAGGATTTTGGAACAAGAGACACGGCCAGCAAAATTGTTTACCGCGTGTCTGTGAGCCGCACAGCCACGTTGCATCATAAGCGTTCACGTTCAATTTTCGTGTAATGGTCTTTCCACCGCTGACAAACGTTGACTTGAGATCAGGGTTGCAAATTTTCACTGTCAGTGATAAATTCTCAGTTGAAACTGAATACTACGAATATCAGTATCAACACGAACGAGCTGACAGTGATAATTGCTTCCAGCGCCAATCAGTTGACAGTGGTAATGCTAACTAGCAGCATTACTGCGATTTCGCACACGCTATGTTGCTCTAGCGATGTTTATGCGGTGTAGGATGAAGGTGCCTACCTACTCCATTGACTTCATGCAATAGATTGGCTCAGATAAAATAATTTCGATATTAATTAAGATATATCTTTTATATGACTGACATGATTATTGACTGATAGTTGACTTGAGTGACACTCAATATCAGTTTGAAGTGAGTGAGAGTGAAACTGCTGTTGAATCACTTTCATTTTTCTGTGTCGAAATTTCGCAACACTGCTTGAGATTTTCTAGCTTTGGTCGAGGAACTTGAATTTTTGTGATCAAAAGCTTTTCTTTTACAGTTCGTCTTAAGAATGGCTTGACTAGAATGTCTTCAACAAGATCTGGCTCCATATTTATTTTAACGTACTGCATTTTCCTCTTGAAAAGTACTGAAAGAAAATCATTTCATGCCTGGGTGGTAGGCAATACAACATCCCGTGTGTGTTACATACAATGCCACCGAGCGTATTTTCAGTAGCCAATACTAACACCGGCCTTAGGCTACTGTCATACTGAGGCGTCAAATGAAGCGAAGCGTTGAGCGTTTGAGAAGCGGAATAAACAGAAGCGTTGGGTGAAGCTTCCTATGACATACTGGAGCGAGCGTCGCAAATGCGTTGTGTTGTCATATTCCTAGATTCCAGTAGCGGTTTTGTTTGAAGGAAATATGAATTCGTCTAATGAAGATTTTTTTGCTTCTTCAAGCACGGAAAATTACGTTTTAGTAAACATAGAGATTTTTTCATGAAATAAAATAATATTACTGAAGTGAGTTGCGCTACAGACGTAGTAAAAAATATAAGAAATTATTCTGAATTTTAAACCCGTTGACCCCGAGCAACGTTCAACTAGTTTATAATATCTGTTAGGATTTCAATAACCCATGTGAGACATTCCGCGTCGAACACTCGACATAACGGACGTGCAAAGTGGTCGTTCTATTACAATCCGGTCCGTGTGTACGAATAGCCAAACAAAAGAGTGTATTATTCGCGCTAAAGGCCAAGTAGATTGTGAGTTGTGTCGCTACGTTCTGTACCCGGCTCGCAACTTTGGCTGTATTGGTGCAAAATACCAGCTGCAGTTTTGATCTGTGTACAGTGAATAGATCTTTCTAATTCAAGGCCATCATTTGACAGTCGAGCCGTGTCGCTGTGCTGAGTGATCTCACACCCGGCTCACTGCTGGTGGCTGTATTGGTGCTGCTGTACTGGTGCTGCTGGCTGCTTTGGGTGCAGCTTCGAACGATCGGACAACCACTGCTGGAAGGAAGAAGTAAATAGGTACGTGTTCTTGTCGGCGCTAGTGCGCTACATTTAGCGCGATGGATATAGATCCCTCGCCTCCCGTGCCACCATCCCCGAACCCCCTTGACCCTGACCCTTCTGTTACCCCCTCCCCTGTTCATTCTCCAGTCCCCCTCGCCCCAGGCTTTACCCGGACGGATCTCAACAGGGCAGCTATACTGTTTATTTTCGTCCAAAGGCAGGAGTGAATTCAAAGCGATTAAACATACTGCAAATTTCTAAAGACCTGACGAGGCCGTGACCGAAATTTCCAAGGTCCGACCTAACAAGCTCCGTGTCGTGATCAGTGATCTGGCACAGGCCAATGCTATCGCTTGCTCTGAGCTCTTCACACGCGAGTATCGCGTTTACATACCCGCACGAGACGTGGAGATCGACGGTGTCATAACCGATTCGAGTCTGGCTGTCGAGTGTATCCTTAAAAGCGCAACCGGTTGCTTCAAAAATACCGAAACACAGGCGAAGATTTTGGATTGTAAGCAATTGCGGTCCAAGTCTCTCGTCGGCGGTAAAAAAGTTTACACTCCGTCAGACTCGTTTCGCGTTACGTTTGCCGGATCTGCACTCCCTAGCCACGTCTCGATCGACCGGGTTCGTCTGCCTGTGCGATTGTATGTACCCCGTGTTATGAATTGCACCAATTGCAAGCAGTTAGGCCACACAGCCGCCTACTGCTGCAATAAGGCACGATGTAGCAAGTGTGGGGAGACTCATGCGGAAGATTCTTGCAGTGTTAATGCTGAAAAATGTATTCACTGTGGGGAAAACCAGCATGAGCTCTCCACATGCCCGGTGTACATGCAGCGCAGAGATAAAATCAAGCGGTCACTTAAGGAGCGTTCAAAGCGTTCTTATGCTGAGATGCTGAAGAAGACCGTGACCACTTCTACCTTAACATCGAACCCCTTTGATCTGTTGTCCTCTGATGAAACCGATTCTGACGATTCATCAGCGGGAACATCTTATGCCAATCCTGGGGAGTCTAGGAAGAGGAAAAATGTTTCTTCTCCTAAACTTCCCCGTAAAGGTCCTAAGATTTCCCAAAGTGTAATGAAAAGTACGAACAAACCAAACAGTGCTGCGGAAAAACCGAAGCAAACTCCTCCTGGGCTTGCAAATTCAAAGTCCCAGAAGGAGTTCCCAGCACTGCCAGGAACATCTGAAACCCCAGTTGTTCCTTTTGCACATCCAGTTGATGAAACAAACTCTGGATTAGTGAAATTTTCTGACATTGTGGACTGGATTTTTGAAAATTTCAATGTACCCGATCCAATTAAAATTTTTCTTACAGCATTCCTCCCAACAGTTAGATCATTTTTGAAGCAGTTGACTGCCCAATGGCTCCTCTTTGCAGCGATTGTATCCTTCGATGCCTAATTCAACTGCGTATATGAAGGATTCTATCTCTGTCTTACAGTGGAATTGTAGAAGTATTTTACCAAAAATGGATTCGTTTAAAGTTTTGATAAATAAAAACAAATGCGATGCATTTTCCCTTTGTGAAACTTGGCTTACTTCAAATATTGATCTCAACTTCCATGATTTTAATATTATTCGCCTTGATCGAGACACCCCATATGGAGGAGTACTTTTAGGGATTAAAAAGTGCTATTCTTTCTATCGTATTAACCTCCCCTCGATTCCAGGCATCGAAGTTGTCGCATGTCAAATGACAATACAAGGTAAAGAGCTTTGTATTGCCTCAATATATATTCCTCCCAGAGCACAGGTTGGGCAACGGCTGCTCTTTGATTTAATAGAACTTCTTCCCTCGCCACGTTTGATTTTGGGAGACTTCAACCCCATGGTGTGGCTTGGGGTTCCCTTTACAATGATAACCGCTCCTCTTTAATCTATAACCTTTGCGATGACTTCGACATGACTATTTTAAACAACGGTGAAATGACACGTATCCCGAAACCTCCAGCGCGCCCAAGCGCTCTGGATCTATCCTTATGTTCGACGTCGCTACGGTTGGATTGCACATGGAAGGTAATCCTCGATCCTCACGGTAGCGACCATCTGCCTATTCTTATTTCAATTACAAACGGGTCAACTCGCATGCGACCAATTGACATTCCGTATGACCTCACACGGAATGTCGATTGGAAGTTATACGAGGAAATGATTTCAAAAGCGGTCGAGTCGATCCAACATCACCCACCACTTGAAGAGTACAACCTCCTCGCGGGCTTAATCCTCGACGCTGCGTTGCAAGCCCAAACGAAGAAATATCCCGGCGTAACGATCAAAGAGCGGCCTCCAACTCCGTGGTGGGACAAAGAGTGCTCCGATGTCTACACGCAAAGATCCGACGCGTTTTTGGCCTTCCAGAAGGGAGGTATACCCGACGACTATATACGGTATTCGGAGCTTAATACCAAGCTTAAAAGCCTGGCTAAAGCAAAGAAACGCGGATATTGGCGTCGGTCCGTGAACGAGACGTCGAGGGAGACATCGATGAGCACTCTTTGGAACACAGCCCGAAGAATGCGGAATCGCGTAACGGTCAACGAAAGCGAGGAGTCTTCAAGTCGGTGGATATTTGATTTTGCCAGGAAAGTATGTCCGGACTCTGTTCCTGCGCAAAACTTTGTTCGCGATACGTCTCCGGGTCACGACGCGATAGAATCACCATTTACGATGGCAGAATTTGCAGTTGCCCTCCTGTCCTGTAACAATAACGCGCCTGGGTTAGATAGAATCAAATTCAACTTGTTGAAGAATCTACCCGGCAATGCCAAGAGGCGCTTGTTGAACTTGTTCAATAAGTTCCTGGAGCAAAACATTGTACCGCAGGATTGGAGGCAAGTGAAGGTGATCGCCATCCAAAAACCAGCTTCTGATCACAACTCTTATAGGCCGATTGCAATGCTATCCTGTATCCGGAAATTGATGGAAAAAATGATACTCCGTCGTTTAGACCATTGGGTCGAATCAAATGGTCTACTATCAGATACTCAATTTGGCTTCCGCCGTGCCAAAGGGACGAATGATTGTCTTGCGTTGCTTTCAACAGATATTCAGCTGGCGTATGCTCGCAAAGAACAAATGGCGTCTGCGTTCTTGGACATTAAGGGGGCTTTTGATTCCGTTTCTATTGACATTCTTTCGGGTAAACTTCACCGACAAGGATTTTCTCCAATTTTGAACAATTTTTTGCACAATTTGTTGTCCGAAGAGCACATGCATTTTACGCACGGCGATTTGGCAACTTTTCGCATTAGCTACATGGGTCTTCCCCAGGGCTCATGTTTAAGCCCCCTTCTTTACAACTTTTATGTAAATGACATCGACGAATGTCTGGCAAATTCATGCACGATAAGACAACTTGCAGACGATAGTGTAATCTCTGTTACGGGAGCCAAAGCTGCCGATTTGCAAGGACCATTGCAAGATACCTTGGACAATTTGTCTGCTTGGGCTTTACAGCTAGGTATCGAATTCTCTCCGGAGAAGACTGAGATAGTAGTTTTTTCTAGGAAGCATGAACCTGCTCAGCTTCAAACACAATTAATGGGTAAAACGATTTCTCAGGTTTTGATACACAAATATCTTGGTGCCTGGTTCGACTCTAAAGGCACCTGGGGTTGTCACGTGAGGTATCTGCTGAAAAAATGTCAACAAAGAGTGAATTTTCTTCGTACAATAACCGGACAATGGTGGGGTGCCCACCCAGGAGACCTTATAAGGCTTTACCAAACAACGATATTGTCTGTTATTGAGTACGGGTGTTTCTGCTTTCGCTCCGCAGCAAACACACATTTGATCAAACTGGAGCGAATACAATATCGTTGTTTGCGTATCGCCTTGGGTTGCATGCAATCGACCCATACGATGAGTTTGGAGATCTTAGCTGGAGTACTACCATTGAAAAACCGCTTCTGGAGCCTGTCTTCTCGTATTCTAATCAAATGTGAGGTCTTGAACCGTCCCGTGATTGAAAATTTTGAAAGGTTAATCGAACTTAATTCTCAAACCCGTTTTATGACATTGTATTTCAATCACATATCCCAAAATATTAACCCTTCTTCGAATATTCCAAATCGTGTCGACTTATCAAATACTTCTGATTCTACTGTGTTTTTCGATACATCCATGATAGAAGAAACTCGTGGAATCCCGGATCATTTACGCGTGCAGCAGATCCCCAAAAATTTTTCCAATAAATATCGAAATATCAACTGCAACAATGTGTTCTACACTGACGGATCACTTCTTGATGGGTCCACTGGCTTCGGTATCTTCAATAACAATATAACCGTCTCCCATAAGCTCGATAATCCTGCTTCTGTTTACGTCGCAGAACTAGCTGCAATTCAGTACACCCTAGGGATTATCGAAAAAATGCCCACGGACCATTATTTCATCTTTACGGACAGTCTCAGTTCCATTGAGGCTCTCCGATCGATGAAAGATGTTAAGCACTCTCCGTATTTCCTGGGGAAAATACGGGAACATCTGAGTGCTTTATCCGAAAAATCTACTCAGATTACCTTAGCGTGGGTCCCTTCTCACTGCTCGATACCGGGTAATGAGAAAGCGGACTCTTTGGCTAAGGTGGGCGCAACAAACGGTGATATTTATGAAAGACCAATTGCCTTTAATGAATTTTTTGCATTTGTACGTCAGAATACGATCATCAGTTGGCAAAATTCTTGGACCAAGGGGGAACTGGGAAGGTGGTTACATTCCATAATCCCCAAGGTATCGACGAACCCGTGGTTCAAGGGGTTGGATGTAAGTCGGGATTTCATTTGCGTGATGTCCCGGCTTATGTCCAATCACTATAGATTTGACGCGCATCTCCGTCGTGTTGGGCTCGGGGAGAGTGGTATCTGTGCCTGTGGTGAAGGTTATCACGACATAGAGCACGTTGTTTGGTCATGCCCTGTACACCGTGACGCCAGGTCTAGATTAATAGCTTCCCTGCAGGCCGAAGGTAGGCAGCCGGCTGTTCCTGTTCGTGATGTCTTGGCGAGCCGTGACCTATCCTACATGTCCCTTATATACGAAAATTTTTCCCGATAGTATTTTCTATCCTACTTTTTTTCTTTTTTAAGATTTAAGACCAAAATAAAGCAAATATTAAGTACCTGGCGATATCAGGTTTAGTCTGAACATGGATTTACTGCACAACCCTCTTCTAAACATTTTAACATTTTCTAAACGAAAATGTATTTTATTAGCTTTTTTTCAATTACCAAACCAAAACAAAGCAAATATAAAGCACCTGGCGATAAAAGATTTAGTCTGAATATGGTATTACCGCGTACATATACGCGCGTCAAAACACTACTCGTTCTGTTTCGCCGCCTCTATCGACGCGTCTTTGCCGCTCCAGTATGACCGGTTTGAGCGTTTCATATAGACGTTCGAAGAGGTAGCTCGGACGCTTTTGCGACGCTTCTTGCTTCGCTTCATTTGACGCCTCAGTATGTCAGTAGCCTTAGGCCTTTGTCATGCAGAATGCGGCGAGACGCGAATAGCGTCAAAACAGTTCGGGGATGTGCTTGGACGCGCGTAATCGTTTTCATTGTCAATATTATTCCTCACCGTGAAAAAAGACACTTGTCGCGCCATACTGCATGGCGAGGGCCCCACTCAGTTTCCCACCTACCCCTTCTCTAATAATGCTGCATTCAATGCTTGAATGAAGCAGCATGCGACTTGCAGAGAGTGTACAATGTTGTCAAATTTCAACGCTCTCCGTGTTTGTTCTCATCTCTTCAAGTTCACTGACGGGAGTGCACGGAATCAACACTAACACATCGGTCTTGCAAACAAAATCCACTGGCCACACGCGTACACGCTCTGTATGTAGATACATAACAATATTGTGTACTGCGCAGAGAGGTTTTTGATCTGTTTTATGCCTCTCGTTCGCATCACTCATTGATTTCCAGAGTTAACGTATGGTAGAGTGGGTCACATGTATTTTTTCATTTTGTGCACTAGAAATGGTACACAGCGAGCAATACTAGTTGATCATTGATTTGTTTATTTGTGTATAAAATTCATCTGACTGATAGTCTTAATGAACTAGTATAAAACTAATGTATGATGTTAAAAACATATGCGTGCTAGCTTCTTCTTCAGTTTAAACGAAGGTTCACCAAATTCAAAATATTCCTCCACTCGATTAAACATACTAATGAATGTGGCAATGGGTTCATTGCGACCAAAGTTCGTGCGATGATAACGGTTTGTCAATAGTGATGCAGGTCGTAAGGCTCTATGTAGTGCACGGAAATTCAACAACGAAAGAAGTTTGGGAGAATCTACTTCACCATTTAGCAGCTTTGCCACAAACAACACCTGTTGCATCTTGCGGCGACGTTCCAAAGTATCTAGGTTGAGCAAGCAGCAACGGTCTGAGAACGGGGGCAGATTGTTGGGTTGTCGCCAAGGCAGGTCCCGAAGAGTCATACGTATGAATCTTCGCTGCACACGTTCTATACGTAGAATCCAATGGAGCTGGTGAGGCATCTGTGTAGGTATACCTATATCCTGGGTATAACCTACCAGGACTTTCTCCAGAAAACCCTGTACGTGCCGTCGGCACGGAATTACAACTCGAGACTTGAGCGGTAGATTAAACTTACTTTATTTACACAAAAGCTTAAATAGTACCCTACAGGTAACTCAGAGCGAAAGGCTTTTCCCCTTCGATCCGGTCACCACATACCTAGCTGTTCTATACTGGCCTATGGCATTTCTTGGCCTGTCTCTTTCTTGTGCTTAACAATTAGTATATTTTGGGCATTCTGATTGAGAGCGCCATAGCATGTGTTTCCAAACACGTGCGCCAGCGTAAGCGCTAAGAACCCGCGCGTGAGCATGGGCGACGCTGAGCGACGCTACCGTTTGTCGGGTTCTTTTTTGTTTATTCAATGTCTTGGTGGCTTTAGTGACTATTCATCGCGGAAGGCAAAGTGTTTTCGTCAACGCTTGCATAGCAGAACCGTTCGCGGTCTTTCTTCAAGATCTTTCCTGCTTTCTTTACAAATGGTCTTGTTTTTGGGGGACAACGGCGGACGGCCGTGTCCCGATTCTATACTCTACCTGTTTTTCATTTCTTTCAACGGAAGGCTTACTGTCTTTCGGACTAAGCTAAAATGTACCGCAAGGTTTGCGTTTTCGAGGACAGGACGGACAAGAGCACAATACAGTGATTTTAGGCAGTACGGGTCTTTAAAGTCGCGTCCGATTTTTGAAATGAATCCTAGCTGACGGGTAGCTTTCGAAATAGCTATCGCGCGATGACGATCAAAAGTCAGTTTAGGATCGAGAGTCACGCCAAGATCCTTTACGTATTCAACTCTATTCAGTGTTTGACCATCTATTTGGTAGCTGAATAATATAGGCGATTTTATGCGATGAAAAGTCATTACTTCACATTTAGCAATGCTGATTGTCAAACAGTTTAATTTACACCAATACGCGAACGAATTCAACATATCCTGTAGTCGTCGACAATCCTCGATGGAACGAATCGTCAAAAATATTTTAAGATCGTCAGCATAAAACAACCTACAGCCCACTCCAAGTGCAGCTGCAGCGTCATTGAAAAATAAAATAAACAACAGTGGTCCCAAATTGCTGCCTTGAGGTACACCCGATTTATTGGTGAAAGGAGGCGATAATTGTGATCCCAGTTTTACTCGCATAACTCTATCGCACAAATATGAGCCTAGCCATTTTACGAACTGTCGCGAAGTACCCATTCGCAGGATTTTGTCCAACAGTATTCGATGATTAATACGGTCGAAGGCAGCTTTCAGATCCGTATATATCACGTCCACCTGTGCTTTACATTCCAGTTCATTAATACAACTAGAGGTGAAGTCTAGAAGATTCGTAGTCACCGAGCGGCCAGTCACGAAACCATGCTGGTCAGAGGAAATGTAGTGTCTAGTGCTACGTAGAATAGCTGCACTTACGACTAATTCAAAAAGTTTTGAGCCAGCAGATAAATTAGTAATGCCACGGTTATTTTTGACGTTGCTGTGATCACCACTTTTGAAAACTGGAAACATGGTAGAATAATGAATAAATATAGTCTCGATATGTTGGCGACTGTCTAACGTCTAGAGTTTAGCTAGGGCTGCTATCGCCTTCGAAGTGATGGTCCCTTTTGTTAGAGGTTGAAATGATAGCTAGCACCAACCTTCTTCATCCACGGGGCAACAACATCCTGCAGAACTTTCAAGTAGGGGTACAAAGGGTAAGACCGCCCTGCGGGGTAAGACCGCCCACCGTAGTTTTACTACCAAGTTATAAAATAATTGAATTTTTTTTTTATTAACGTGTCTATTACAGTATAATTACATAACATTTTGCACGTTTTTCTGTTTTGATAGTGCATGAACGGTCGCAGAAATAATCAAAAACAACCTTTCAGCTGGCAACCAGTCAATGAGCTATTGTTTTGCGGCAACGGGACTTAAGGTTTTTCAGTCTAAAAATCTATTGTTTTGTTCGTGAATATACGTTTAATCGCTCGCCTGAATCTATCTTCTTTCGGAAATATCGAAGGCCGTGAGTAATCTTGTAATTTTGACTACTTTTTCGGTCAAATATGAAAATGTTCCACTGGGAGTAAAGTCGCCCACTATACAAAGGGTAAAACCGCCACGAATCCAACTGCTTGTTGTTTTACTTCAAGACCCAAATGCCTCGACACTACAAAGGGAATATTTACAGGATCAGTAAAGCAACTTCAAGCCACATAAGACATCGATGTTAATCGACCATTTTCGATTTGGTTTAAGCTTTTCTAGTAATATATTTCAACAAGACTTATTTTTGAAAAAAGTAAACCTGTGTGAAAATGGTGTTAATGAACCAAAATAATTTTGGAGCCAGGACGGTGTGTTTGATAGGTATGACGTCTCCGGCAGAATTGAAAATAGTAGTTTTTTACTTTCGAAAAAAGTACACACTCTAAAAAAATTTAAAGAAAAAATATAGAAATAGAATTAAAAATATATTTTTTTTCAATTTTTTTTTTGAAAAAAACATGTTTTTGCCTGTAAAATCTACAAAAGGTAAGCTTAAATTTTATGGTTGTTGGATCATGGAGTAATAGAAATATTAATAGCTCAATTTTTGTGAAGATTTTTTTTTTACGGTGTATTTGGTGTAAAGAGTCGTTGGTAATTTTGTTCTTCAAAAAAAAACATAGAAAATTGAAAATATAAATAAAAGAAATAATAATTATTAGTATTTTTCTATACATAATAAGCCTTCAGAAGAATCATACAGATAGGTTTAATGAGTTTTAATTTTTAGCTTAAAGATAGGTATATTATGAATTCAATATCTTGAAAAACCCCAATTCTGAAAAATCTATTTATTTTGAAAACCAAAAAAGTTACCTAAGCATTGATTTGAACTTGAATAATCAGAAAACAAAATAAGTTAAAACTTAGAAAAATTTTTTTTTCAGATTTTTCACAGTGTATATTTTATTTAAAAAGAAAAAAAAATACCATCTACAACTTTGTCAGAGACACTATACCGATAGAATCAACCGTTTCGGCCCTAAAAATATTGTTTATCCTCAAAAAATGGTGGGCGATCTTACCCCGCTGGTGGGCGGGCTTACCCCGCATGAAAAAGATCTGCACATTTTCAATGAATTTTTAAAATTTAAAAAAAAGCTGGAAAATAAACAAAAATATTTCAGTTCTTATTTTTTAAATGCGGGTATTGAAAAGAAGAACCTCTTAGCGAAGAAAAAATGAAATCGCAGCCGCAACTTTTTTTTCTATAAACAGAATTGCTTAAGGGGGCGGTCTTACCCCGCTTACCCCTATACATCGGCTGGATTCGTTTGAATATTTTTTTCCACGTTTCAACCCTGCTCCTTTAAACGATATCGGAACGGCACTTGTATTTCTTCCTAGTGGGTGCGTATAGAATTTATTTCTTTCCCAAACTTTTTTTTATATAATAGACTGTTATTTCAACACTTTCACACGAAACATAAGCTCAGGAATGTATTTCGAATACTCTTGCATTATTATTCATGAACATTTATAAAAGCCAAATAATGCGTCTCCAGCAACACTGCGTTACAGTGAGAAAATCTAAGACAAGACGCGACAGCTGGTCACCGTTACATGCAACCAATTTGAACCGATAACGCAATCGTCAGGTAGAAAATACAACGAGGTTACTTTTCACTGTAAAGCAGTGATGCTAGAGAGTCATAATTTAGCTATTATAATTGTTCATAAATAATGATGCAAAAGTATGCAAGGTACATGATATTAACGAGTAATATATTTCACTGTTATAACTTTAAAAATGCATTGACTAATCGGTTTTTACTATTTCGGTTGAAGTCCAAGAAAATTAGGAAGAAAAAATTTGGGTACCAAGAAACTCAGGAAGAAAAAATTCGATAGTAGATGTATGCTTTGTTGAACATAAAATAATGATTAAAAATTGAGTATTATTCGCCTATATATTGCAATTTTAATTTGTTTTATATTCATTGACCGAGAGAAGTTTTTAAAAAATAATCATTCTGGCATCAACGGTATGGAACGTTCAAAAAAATTTCGACGGGGATGACGGCCGTTACGAAAAGAAAAATAAGAAGCCAGCTGTCGCGTCTTGTCTTAGGAGAAAATAATCTCGTCGCATTTTCTACGTAACGGTTGCAAGGGTTCAAAATGTCAGATTCAGCCAACCAGCCAGGGGCCTATAAACGTCAACATTTTGCCTACCAATCATAAATTCTTCACGGCGGAAAAATATTTCATTTCAAATGCTTACAAAACTTATCTTATTCATTGAAAGTGCACATTGTACTAAAACCAAATGTTGAGCTCTTGTTTTTTCGCATCTAAAACGACATTTACTCGAGAATAAGTCTACCGACAAAATGGGACGTTTACTCTATTCCACTTGTTTTAGGGCAAACCAACCAAAAAGTGGGTACCAGAAACGCTGGTACCAGAATCAATGAGAGGTAGATGGAAAATGTATGGAATTTAACAGCCACAAGAGCCCCCTGCAACTTTTTTATTCGACTCGTATAACTGATGGTGACGGTGGAAGTCCTAGAACATAATAAAGTGCAACACAAAGACAGTGAAGGTGTCAAATTTTATGTTTATGCTTAATTTTATATACTATCATCATTATTTTGTAGACCGTATAAAGGATTTGTGAACCACCAGTTAATAATCACTGTGATGAAGCAACTTTGGAGCATTCTCAATTAATTGTTTAACAATAGAACATGAAAAACGTGTCAAAATAAATGGAAATATCGAAGGCCGTGAGTAATATTGTAATTTTGACTACTTTTTCGGTGGAATATGAAAATGTTCCCATTATACATGGGGTAAAACTGCCACGTATACAACCATTTGTTGTTTTACTTCAAGATCCAAATGCCTCAACACTACAAAGGGATTATTTACAGGATCAGTGAAGCAATTTCAAGCCACATAAGCCATCGATGTTAATCGGCCATTAACGATTTGGTTGAAGCTTTTCTAGTAATATTTTTTTAACAAGACTAATAATTGAAAATTGTAAACTTGTGTGAAAATAATATCAATGATCAAAAAGAATTTTAGAGCCAGGACGGTTGATTTGATTGGTATGACGTCTCAAGCAGAGTTGAAAATAGTAGTTTTTTTACTTCCGAAAAAAGTATACACTGTAAAAAAAATTAAAGAAAAGATATAAAACTAAAATTAAAAATATTTTTTTTAAATTTATTGATGGTTTTCGGATCATGGAGCAATAGAAATATTAATAGCTCAAATTTTGTGATAAATTTTTTTGGACGGTTTTTTTGATGTATAGAGTCGTTGGTAATTTTGTTCTTGAAAAACAAAACATAAAAGAATTGAAAATATGAATAAAAAATTAATTATTATTATTATTGCTCTATACATAATAAGTCTTCAAAAGAATCATACAGACATATTTAATGAGTTTTTATTTTTAGCTCAAAGACAGGTATATATTATAAATTGAATATCTTCCAATTCTAAAAAATCTATTTATTTAGAAAACCACAAAAAATTATCTAAACATTGGTTTGAACTTGAATAATCAAAAAACAAAATAAGTTAAAACTTAGAAAAACAAATTTTTTTTCCGATTTTTCACAGTGTATATTTTATTTAAAAAGAAAAAAAATATCATCTACAACTTTGTCAAAGACACTATACCGATCAAATCAACCGTTTTGGCCCTAAAAATCCTAAAAAAAATGGTGGGCGATCTTACTCCGCTGGTGGGCGGGATTACCCCGTATGAAAAAAAATCTGCACATTTTCAATGAATTTTTAAAATTAAAAAAAAAGCTGGAAAATAAACAAAAATATTTCAGTTCTTATTTTTTAAATGCGGTTATTGAATAGAAGAACCTCGTAGCGAAGAAAAATCTTTCAAAAAGTGCCAAAGACGACACCATAATTCAAGATGAAAAGCAACCAAAAGATATGAAAACAGAACGACATTTTTGGTAAAATCGAGGTTATTCCAAACTCGCGTTCACTCACACCTATTTCAAAAGATCCCAATCCCAACGATTTCTGCGCAATAAAACCTGCACACTTTATTGTCGAATTCGTTCTTGAGGCAGGACTACACCAAAACTACACCCCACGTGTTGCAGCTGTCAAATCACATATAAAAAAATAACAGTAGCACGTGGGGTGTAATTTCGGTGTAGGCCGGCCGCAAAAACGAATTCGGCATATGATTGGGTGTAAGTTGTCAAAAAGATTTGAGTTCTATCACTGGACATGGACTCTAAAAACCTGAACTAATAATTCATGTAACCAGCGATGCCAACCTTTTTTTATAAAAAGCTGGAGAAATTCAAAATAAAAAACTGGAGAAAACTGGACATATAAATTTGAAGCTTTTATTTGATTTTCGGTTGAAAAATGCTGCACCGTATTATTGCATGTAATTAAAGAGGCTGAAAGAACATTTTTTGCTGATGGAGATTATAGTCACTGGCGTACTTAAAATTGGATTTCGTAAAAATCTTAAACCGAGGGGTATGAATGCACAAAATACTGAAAAGACCAGACATGTAATGGGAATGAGTTCAAAAAATGTGGTAATGAACAGAAAACTGGATAAAACAAGAACAATTTCCAAAAAACTGGAAATATTCAACCTTCAGCTGTTTCGCTGGCGATCTTGAAAAAAAATGGAGATATGCAGGAAACACTGGAAGGTTGGCAACGCTGCATGTAACACGATACATTTCAAGTTGGTTGAAGATGTTGGAGTGCTGCTAAGTCCGGATTTGGGTACAACATAGAGGTACGAATATTGTAAGTTGTGAAATGTCTTCACGCACGCCACGCTTTGCTCCCATTGTCGTTCTCTCGTCACTGAACAGGTGTCTTGCAAAATAACTTGGATAATTCACTAGTAATATAAATAACTTCTTGGATAACTCACTAGTGTTCAAAAGCTTCTGGATGAAAGCAATTCATGAAACGTATGAAATAGATATACATACCTTACACTTTGTTCTATCGGTGCCGGCATTGGTAAGATACAATGTTTGCTTTCAGCTAGGGACAATTGTTCTACACAGTTTGTGTACGTAATCGGTGCATGATCACAACGCGTGTAAAACAACATATACGCATTCCACCATCTTTTTTGACGCCTGTATTGCATCCTTTTCAAATTATTATCATACACTTCACCCATATAATCACCGCCAAAGCATTGGGCTTTCATTTCCTCGTCTTCGTGCATTTTGCATTCTGATACTTCACCATCGTCGAATTTATACCATTTTTCAGAACCATCTGGTCCCCTAAGAAACAATTTCTTTAAGCAATTGTTATAATAGCGTATTCGAAACGAACCTGTGAAATATATAGCTGAAATAGTGTCCACCAGAAGCCTGCCCGCTGTGCACAACAATCCCTGTTAATTGATAACATGTTTCAGTTGAATCATCAGGCTTGCTGTCGTCAATGTCTATCACTTCGCCTTCAAGTTTGGCCAATCCAGAAACTGCAAAAGAAAAATCATCGTAATATAACGAAAAATTACAAGCCCAGGTGCTCACATTCCGTTGTCGGAGCTTGAGCTTTCTGTTGGACTTAAACTTTGCACAGACCAGAACAATTGCGGGGATAACGCTACAATCCTTCATGACACTAATAATCTACCCCGAGCCAGTATTCGGCCATACGAGGACTGGTCTGTAAGACCAGCATCGTATCTCGAGACGAGTTGGGAGACACCAACCAAGTATCGGTTATTCATGAACTACAGTAACTGTTCGCTAACTAAGCGACGAGCACTTCCCAGTTATTGAAATCAGCTCACTAACAGGAATATCATCTCAACGCCGAGGGAGATTTCGATGGATAACGCTGCTTCGCGACAATTTCATAAAAGATTTTCGTTCTTAAGTTGATCACCAAATAGGGAAGCCACGCCTACAAATTTATCTCTCAAATAAAGATATTAAACTTTACTTTTATATAGCGGGTACATTTGTCAGCAATATTATTTTTTTAGTATTTTAAATATGCTCGATTCAAAAAAACTGAATTTTTTAATCTTCGTTCCCAGTCCACCTGCCCCCCCGTTCGTTTTGATATTTGACGGTTGCGGTCTTTTTAACTGGGAATTCTCCCAGTTAGCGAGCGCCCAGCTAAAAAGAAGCCCAGTTAAAGCGTGCCCATGCGACCCTGTGGTCTATCCGCTTGTTCCCTTAGAATGGAACTAAAAGCGTTTCCCACTGAAAGTGGAATCCAACTGGACAAACACCTTCATCCGTGGGCAGTCGAAACGTTTCATCACTCCGAACGTTTCTATGACTCGTAAAATACTGGATCTTTCAAAAAAAGATCTAAGCACGTATACTGGTTTAATAACAGGGCATTGTCCGAGCCGTTATCATTTGAAGGTTATGAAAAAACTTCAAGATGATACATGTCGAGTATGTGGCATGGAAAAAGAAGACTCGGAACATCTGTTATGCCGATGTCCGGCAATTTTTATCAAAAGATATAAGTTCTTCGAGAGAGGTCTTCTGGAACCCTCTGAAATCTGGAGAACAAATCCCAGTACGGTTGTACGCTTCATACGAAGTATAATACCGGACTGGACTAATGCTATTGGCCAGACTGTAACGACCACTTCCAATAGTGATACGTTATCCTGACTTAGCGAAATTAAAAAGGGGGAATATGTCACAAAATATCAAAAAATTGGTCGCAGTGACGAAAATACCCAACACGAAAAAAAAGCGTGCCCAGTTAGCGAATAGTTACTGTAATTACATTTTTTTGTCCTATGACTTTTTTTTCCTGTGTGGACAGGTGTTTTCTGTATTCCGCACTTTATATTATTATCAGTATCACTATTGAAGTGAATGATAATCTTTTTTATTTATATCCATGCGTGTGTGAGAGTTTAACCTTTCGTTTCAATCTTACTGCTCTACTATACCGAGCCTCTTTCTATCCTACCTATATCGCCAAGTTACAATTCCCTGGAGTGAGGCTACACCTAACGTTCCTCTCTGGCCAGGTTAATTCTAAGAGGGACCTATTATGTCAAGAGGAAGAAGTCTTATCGAAACCTCGTTCCCCGTGCTAATACAGTAAATCGGCTCGCTAACTGGGATGTCATTTCAAACGTAAATAAACGTTGAGGGGGATTTCGATGAACAGCAGGCTAACACTGCTTCACGACACTTTAATAAAAGATTTTCATGTTAAAGTTGGTCACCAAACAAAAAGTTCTATCAGTTTTGTTATTGTTAATGTTGCTATTAAATCCCAAACTAGAAGGCCAAACTAGAAAGATGACCGCGAAACTATTAAGGTGCATCATCATCTTTTAGTGTTCCCCATTCGCATGCCACCCGATCGTTTTGATCATTGACGTTGGTTGTCTTTTTTAACTGGGAATCGTCCCAGTTAGCGAGCCCCCAGTTAAATAGAAGCCCAGTTAAAGCGTGCCCAGTTAGCGAACAGTTACTGTATCGCCAATCAAAATTCCCTGGAGGGAATAAATATTCCTGAGGTCAGTTTAATTATAAGAAGAACTTATTTTGTCAAGAGAAAGCAGTATTTTCGAAACCTCGTTCCTCCAACCAAGACCGCGCCATAATTACAATCCACTAAAGAGAACTATTTATGCGTTACCCAAACCAGATTTATTATAAGAGGGACTTATTTTTTGTTAGGATGAAAGTCAGCAGGGGTAGTATAGAATTCTGATTGAAGGAAGGGTATGTAGTGGAAAGCCTGAGAATAAACCCATGTTAAAGTCCTTTCAACAACCACCACCACCCGCTTATCAAAGCGGACTCTGTAACCTTGCGGCTACGAAAAAAAATTTATCCTCGTCCAGACAGGATTCAAACCCGCAAAAAAATTTTCTAAGTCTTAATCACACCCTCGCATCCTCGAAAAAATCACATACATTGCCTACTTCATGAATTAACAAGTATCGATGGTTGAGATGGTAGTAGGACAGTCATAAACCTTTAAGCCTGTATCAGACTAACCGTTGTAGCGGTTGAACGCTACCGTTCCGTTCTTTTCGACCAATCAGAGCACAGCGGTCGACCGTCGCTTGTTGTTGTTGCAAAAAATAGAATCTTTTCTATTTTTGCCGCCGACCGTTCCCAACGGTTGCCGGCTGCTGTCATTGACATGGCGAAGGCAAACGAAACTCTTCACACCTACACAAGATCACATACAGAACCTTGACAAATGAAAATGTGTGCTTCTCTTTTTGGCACACACGACAGCCAGTCAAAACATTGATAGCACCGGCAACGCTGGTTGGCGATGTCAATTTTCGACCAACACACACTGGCAAAAATAAATCCAAATTTCCACTAATTAAAAGCCGCCGGGCTGGATACCTTAAATATAGCATTTCTCATGTGAAATTGCCCAATAAATCGATAGATGATATTTTCATTCTGTGCAGGGCACGGGAAAGGGTCTATATTTTCAAAAATACGCAAAAATAGGGTGAAAAGAGGCGAAAAAGACCATTTCCCGTGCCCTGTCCAAAATAAAACCATCGCCAATCAATTTGTTGACCAATTTTACATAAGAAATGCTATATTGAAGGTATCCAGCCCAGCGGCTTTTAATTAGTGGAAATTTGGATTCATTTTTGCCAGTGTGCGTTGGTCGAAAATTGACATCGCCAACCAGCGTTGCCGGTGCTATCAATGTTTTGACTGGCTGTCGTGTGTGCCAAAAAGAGAAGCACACATTTTCATTTGTCAAGTCTCTGTATGTGATCTTGTGTAGGTGTGAAGAGATTCGTTTGCCTTCGCCATGTCAATGACAGCAGCCGGCAACCTTTGGGAACGGTCGGCGGCAAAAATAGAAAAGATTCTATTTTTTGCAACAACAACAAGCGACGGTCGACCGCTGTGCTCTGGTTGGTCGAAAAAGAACGGAACGGTAGCGGTCAACCGCTACAACGGTAAGTCTGATACAGGCTTTAGAATGGGGATGCAACGGATATGATTTTTCAGACATCCGCAGATGCGAATGTAGTAGCTGTTGTAAGACAACGGGGGTATTTTGGTCCACCTACATATTTGACCCACTCGTGAACTTTTTACGCACTTTATCTGATAAATTCAATGAATATTAGGAAACAATGTGTGCATCATTAAAATAACATACCTAAGAAGCATATAGCACTATGCATTTTCGTCGAGACACTGAGTCTAGGTAGTATTATTTAGAATTTAGTTATTAAAAATCATGCCTGAGTCAACCCAAAATCAAGAAAAAGTGGTGATATTCAGCCTAACTTTGGAAAGCTATTGTAACAAATATGCTATTGTAACTATTTATTATTGTAGCTATATCAATTGAATACCATAGAAACAGTTTTTATACTCTAACAGGTGGAAAAAAGTAAAAATGGCATGGCCGGACTATGTTTGCCAAGGTAGACAGCTCTTTATTTACTTGTCGGCCGTTGCGCGCTGAACGGAGAAGCAGCTTGTAGCAATCTGCAGGTTATAATTCCTTTATTTATTAATTTAACGATATGAAACTAGCTGCAAATGCCTGCAAAACTGATATAAGCCCGATGTTTTTTTTTATTTTCAAATACCTAAAAATGCGAAAACTTCCCGATAGAAGGATGGTATCGTAAATACACTATTTCTACTCTAAAAAGATCAATCATGATCTAAAATAGTCCATCAGTCCAAAATATTTCAGCACACGGTTCTAAATATAGAGGTGGGCTATTGACTTGATGGCTCAAAATATCGTAGAAATTTTGATATTTTTAAGAAATATATTTTTAAGAAATAGATTGCTAAGTTGAACGATGTGTAGTAGAGTAGACACATAGCTCTTAACAATGGTATGATAGACAGATGATTCAAGACCAACAATGAACAATAAATAATAGAGCATGTATTCATGTTCAAAAAATCATTTTTTTTAATCAATAAATCACTTCCTGAAGCGAGCCAAAATACCCCCGTTACCCTTATTGAGATACAGAAATTGATATCGTGATTTGAACAAAATGCAAATAAAATGGTCGCAATGCGCATATTCAATTTTAAGTATGAGGACAGGTATTAGTCGGATAAACATAGTCGGAATGCAGTCACTGGAATGGGTATCGCGATTTACAAAATATACAATATGTGATATTGGCTCAAAAACAAAAAGAGTTCAAACCAAAAAAAATAGTATAGTATGGCAGGAAAAAAACTCTTGATAAAATTCCCTTATCCACTTTTTGGGTTCTAAAATATTGATGTTGTAATTAAAGTATAAAATATGAAATTTGACGTAATGTTAGTACTTGAGAAATAGCGAAATAAAAGCAATGACTCTTAATTTCGAACAATTTAATCACGAGCGATGCCGGGAACGTTCAGATAGTACGATACCACATTTAAATCATGTTGAGGCCATATATATTGATCGAAGCAGGTAAAGTGTTGAATAGTCTTTGAATTTCTTTTCTTTCTAAAACTTTTAAACAGCATATCAAATTGTTATGAAGTTTGTTATTTGTAAGTTTGAGAGATGACTCATTTGTATGATACTAGTTATGTTCAAATAAGTCGTGTAATACTTGAGATAAAAGACTTTCGTTGTTTTACAAATTTAAACATAACGCTTGCTTAAGTTTGATTACAATCAAATGAAAAGGTAACGTATGGGGCAGCCAAACTTTGAAGCCACGTGTTCAATCATAATTCATCAGTTAACCCTTAACTAGCCCGTTCATCTGATATCAATATTGTTCAAATCGGTTGTGTAGTTTCTAAGATAATGAAGTTTCGTGATTTTCACATTTCGATACATTACAGACGAAGTTACAGTCCGATTACTGCAAAATTCAATAGGGTGTTATGAGGTAGGTAGACCTTTTATTTGATACTAATTCTGTGGAAATCGGGTCAACCATCTCTGAGAAATATGAGTGAGTCCACGTAAGTTGTCTTGGAATATGTTTCTTTTCATAGCTGGATTTCACATTTTTAAACATAACAGGCAAAGTAATAATCCGTTTGTAAAAAAAATCATTAGGGTCTTATGGGGCAACAAGACCTTTCATATGACACTAATTTTATAAAAATCGGGCCAGCCATCTCTGAGAAACATGAGTGAGATTAAATAGTCTCCAGAACACGTTTCTTTCCATAACTTCTGAACCACATGTTCAATCTTCATAAAATTCAAAAGTTAAGGGTTTTTAAGGTAGCCCGTTCATTTGAAACTAATTTTAATCAAATCAGATGTGTGGTTTCTGAGATATCGATGTTTCGTGATTTTTACACTTTGATGCATAACCTCTAAACTAGAAATCAGATTACAATAAAATTCAATAGGGTCTTATAGAGCAACTAGACATTTCATTTGCAATTAATTTCATTGAAATCTGTTCGGTCAGACCATCTCTGAGAATAGTGAGTGCGAAAAAAGGTGCACATACACACGTACACACCCACACACAAACATATACACCTATACATGCTTATATGCAGAAAATGCTCGATTCGTCTAACTGAGTCGAGTAGTATATGACATTCGGCCATTTGGATCACTTTACTACCTTTTAATTAGCCAGTGATCGTTAGAAGGAAGTCAATATGTTTACTTTCATTATGTGATTTCACATTTTCATGAACAACGGACAAAGTTACAATCCGATTGCAATGAAATTCAATAGCAACCTATGGGGCAACTAGACCTTCATTTGACACTAATTTTATGAAAATCGGTTCAGCCATCTCTGAGAAAAATGAGTGAGTATAAACAACCTCAGGATAACTTTTCTTTACATAACTTTTGAACCATATGTTCAATCATTACGACATTCAAAAGTTAAGGGTTCTGGAGACAGCCCGATCATTTGAAACCAGTTTTATTGAAATCGGTTGTGTGGTTTCTGAGATATTGATGTTTCGTGATTTTTACATTTTGATACATAACCTCTAAACTAAAAATCCGATTACAATGAAATTCAATAGCAACCTATGGCGCAACTAGACCTTTCATTTGCAATTAATTTTATGAAAATCGGTCCAGCCATCTCTAAGAAAAGTGAGTGAGAAAAAAAAGTTGCACATACATACACACACACACACACACACACACACACACACACACACACACACACACATACATACATACATACATACAGAAAATGCTCAGTTCGTCGAAAGGGGTCGAGTGGTATATGACATTCGGCCATTGGGACCACTTTTATACCTTTGGTTTTTCCAGTGATTGCTATACCTTTCTAGGAGAAAGGCAAAACATCGATTGGATATGAAACCAAACAGTAGAAGTCCCGCATTAGCCTTTAATGCTGGAAAAATCCGTTTTAGCGCTAAAGAGTCGTTTTAATGACAAATCGCGTCTCGCTTAAAAAGATTTCCCTGATTGTTTTTCTATTTTTCCTGATATTCCCTGATTTCCCTGATCGAAAAATTGATTCCCTGACATTCCCCGATTTTCGTAGGTAGGTAGAGTAGGTAGAGCTGTTCATTGACCCACGGCAAGCTTCTCGCCCGATCGCTCGCGTTGGCATTCAGCATGACAAAAGCCTAAGATGCGTTGATATCGTCGTCAGTAGGCAAAAAACAAAGTATCGGCGCTGATGCACTCTCCTCGCTTTCCTTTCGACGATATATTTCTATTCATTAGTGTACACCACAACAAGTGGTACTCAATGTGCACAACCCGGTATATGAAGTTATTCGTCTCTGTTACACAGAGCGATCAGATCTTGTTATATTCTTATTCATTGGACTCATGAATATGATTTATTGTCAGAAAAAGAAAGAAAATTACAGCGTGTGCTCTCCTACTCTCGCTCAACTCAACCGCTGCCGAAGTAGTCCGTTCCCCCACACTTTCCCTTTAACCGCACCACACCACTACTGCTGCTCCAAGCGACATGTTATTCCTGCTGATATCCTTTCTTCCACTAACGACCGGCATATGGAGAGACAAACGCAACGAGCGGATCGCTTCTCAGAGCTGATGTAGTCTAGTGATGTGTTTGTTTTCTCCCAGAAACCTATGCATAGGGTGGTTTACCGGTAAAACAAAAACCGGGGAAACCGGTAAAACCGATATTTTTTTCATGACCGAAATACCGGTATTGGAGAGGCGAAAAACCGGTATTTTCGGTATTTTTCTCAAAATAAAAAAAAAACTTGTGACAATATTCATAACTCATTATAAGGCTAATGAATGAATGCTAGCCACTTAGGTAGACGTTACAAATCACATGGAGGTGTATATAATAAATACATTTAAACAGAAGCATCATTCAATAATAATTTGCCCTTACCTATTAATCAATTTTATTTTGTTCTGCTTGGATTCAGACGATGTGTTTGTGTGTATCGATAATATGTCAGAAAACATTATATCAATAAAGCAAAACCATTATTGAACGGTTGTGTCACATTTCCCCGAAAGTCTTTTTCCCGAAACACAACTTCCCGAATGATATTTTCCTGAATGTTATATCCCCGAATGTACTGTTTCCCCGAATGTACCACTTCCCCGAAATTCATTTCCCCGTATGTATCATTTCCCCGAGTTTCGATTTACCGAATGTACCGTTTTCCCGAATTTCGATTCCCCGAATGTAACATTTCCCCGAAATTTGATTCTCCGAGTGTGAAATTTCCTCGAAATTTATTCCCCGAAAGCGCGTTCTAAGCAATACTAGGATTTTCCCCCAAGAAATTCGGTTTATTGTTTCACGATGCAGGTGCGAAATGATGTGTAAGTAATTAATCACGCTTTCTTATAGGTCATGAAATTTTCGTAATACACTAAGGTCACTTTTTACGCGGTTTTTTACGCAGGTTTTTTTACGCGGCTATTTTCACGCGTATTCCGGATTTTATGCGGTTTTTTACGTATTTTTCACGCGGGTTCTTTTGACGCGGCCCGCGTGAAAAGCGACTTTGATATATAAGACATTTGCGCGATTCTATCGATGCGAGAGCACCGCGTGACCATCTACCCAACCAAAACTATGTTAACGAATTAATTCATGACGAAACCGCGCAGCGAAGGTCGCACGTCCCCAGAGTTAATTTATGAGTATGAGAGTATGAGAGACATACAAATGTTAATGATGAGTATATGTATCGCGATTTCATCGATGCGAGAGCAACGCGTCCAAGCTGAGCTGAAATATTAGAAAGTCATCTATTTTACAAAAGCTCAAGGCAAAAATTCATGTATGTATTTACTTGAAACTTTTTAGCGTTTTGTATGCTCAAACGAATTTGAATAACGAGAGTTTAAATCTTGTGTTTTTTAATAAAATTATCCAAAGGTTAACAAAAACTGAACCAGAGCGAAAATTGGTGTTCGATTTAATTAAAACTCTTCAGCGCTTTGTTTATTTTGTTGACAGTTTGAGATAAATCATCGAACTATTGTCAAGATTCAACTAGGCAATTTACCGCTTCGTATGTCCCTATTCATTAGGGTGGAGAATCGTTATA
The DNA here is from genome assembly GCF_029784165.1 of Wyeomyia smithii. Lineage (NCBI taxonomy): Eukaryota > Metazoa > Arthropoda > Insecta > Diptera > Culicidae > Wyeomyia > Wyeomyia smithii. The sequence goes on along the minus strand of NC_073695.1, from coordinate 165,251,580 downwards.
TGGAAAAACGAAACTTGATAGCAGAAAGCCAGAACCAAGTTTTTTATGTTCTATTTGGGGCCCCAAACAATCCTAAATTTATCGGAAGTCGATTGGTTCTGTCTCCGCTTGGCGCATTACATTTCGAATTTGTATGGAGATTTGTATGGAAAAACCAACTTTTATGCATTTTTCATTCTAAAGAGCTCAAAATGGCCCAAACCACAGCTTTCATGACTTCAAATGGTAGGTTTTTTGATGCCTAACAACTTGGCCGAAGACACTAAAGAGCTAGGGTGTTTCAAAAAAATACTAGAGCTGTTCAAAGTTGAGTATTTCGAAATTTATGTTGCAAATCATTTTTCTGCCAACACTGCCAGTGTACCGGCGTCAGTCAGCTTTCCATCAGAAGTAACCTTTGAAACATGTTGTAGATTCTTTCTATGCCTAGAATATTGACCTAAATTTGTTTGCTTGATCCAGCTGAGTGTACAAACTCGTAACGACAGGTTACTTCTGATGGGAATACTACTGACGCCGGACAATTGGTAATGTTGGCACAAAAACAAGATTTTCTGCATTTAAATCGACATACTCAACTTTGAACAGCTATAGCTCTTCTTAGGGACATTCTAGCTCTTCAGTGTCCTCTGCAAAGTTGTTAGGTATCTAAAATACTATAATTTAACATAATGTAGTGCATTGTTAGAGCATTATTGAGCTCTCTAGGAGGGTAAATACAAAAAAGTAGGTTTTCCCATATAAATTTTTATACAAATTTGAAATGTAATGCGCCAGATGGAGACAAAACCAATCGACTTCAGGTAAGTTTAGGGTTGTTTGGGGCCCCAAAAGGAACCAAAAAAACTTGGTTTTGTAAAGTCGATCACTTTTCCCCACCCTACTATTCATAGGTATGTTCGTACCCATAGGTGTATACCTGATGCGGCTTTGCCGCATAATCGAGGGCAAGGGACTGTGGCGGCCCCCAAGGCCGGCACTGCTCCCGCAGCCCGAGCCGGCCCCCGACCCGCCGTCGGAAGCGGCGGCCACGTGCACTTAAACAACTGATCTGTTGGATTTCCTAGGTCTATTCCAAACATAGGGGTGATTCCCTAGTTTACGTCCGAACGAGCGGTAGCGAGTAAGGACAGCATTCACCCCGGACAATCGAGTTGGCCAAAGGCCACGAGTGTGTTGCATCATATGTAGTTTTTACTGTACACTTATTTAAATGAAGAAATTGAGCTATTGAAAGTTCTCATAGACCGGAAGATAAAATAGGGTCAGAATTCGTGAAACGGATCACTAAAAATCGCGATGTCTCATTTTTTCAAATAAATATCAAAAACTTCAAGAGTTTCACCCAGGAAGTTGATTTTTCAATTTTTACTGAATTTGAGTAAGTTTTAAAGTTGTTATTGTCTTTGAAATTTAGGCCAACATGTTTTTAAATAAACATATCTTTAACCGTTATGTACTCGGCAATTTTAACACACGTAAGTACTCGGCAGGGTACCCGGGTAACCACCAAAATGAAATGCTTCTTACTTATTTAATTCTTGACCGATTTTCAATCTTGATCCGTCAAAAGATTGGAAAATTTGTCTATTTTCAGTATACGGGACCTAAAAAGCCATTGATCCCCATGTGGTTCCTGCAAATCCGGATCTCCGGGGCCAGGTTCAAGATGCGAGACAAATTTTAACAATTGGCAATAAAACCAAACAATATTGGTATCGGAATCCATGAAATCACTCCAGAAGTTGACTTTTATAAATTCTGAGTCCATTTTCCGAGTTATATTTGAAATGACCACTCTGGAGCAGATTCCTGTGGGGCCCTATACATGAGTGGATAGTAACCCTAGCAATATGTATATCAAAATTCCTGAATCACTCCAGGAATCTTTTTTGAGTTCATCTGTCAATTTGTCTCCAGAAGGCTATTTCAAAAACTTATTCAAAGCTATTTCAGTTCAGAATGTAATGATAAAGGCTTTATATTTTTATTTAGAGTTTTCTGGCCCATTGCAAATCATTTATTATTTCACGAGTTTTTGCACGAATAACAAGTCGTTTTAAGTCTGAAACATAACAAATATAAAAAAAGTAATATGAATAAAAAAATAACAAATAACAAAATTAGCAATCGTTGCAAATGTCCTTGCTTTGCTCGTTGCATATTGGCTTGCAGCATGCTGTACACGTCTTCCTTGTCTTCCTGCGTTTATTGTCCAAATTTTTGCAAATGTGGCAGACGCCAGCTTGTGGGACTCTTCCAGTTGAGTCTCGTTTGACCGAGGTAGATGTATCAGCTGCAGTTTTTGATCCGAGTTCTTTGACAATAACTTGCTCATATGCATATTGCTAGGGTTTCTATCCACTCATGTTGGTGGCCATTTAGGGCCCCACGGGAATCTGCTCCGGTAAGACCATTTCAAGAACAACTCACCAGTTGGACTCGAAATGGATGTAGATCGATTCCTGGAGTGATTTCAAGAATTTTGATACCAATGTTGTTCGGTTTTATTGACAATTGTACTAATTTGTCTCACCGGAACATGCTCCCGTAGATCCGGATTTACAGGAACCAGATGTGGTTACAGATTCTGAAAGTAGACAGATTTTCCAATCTTTTGATAGGCCAAGATCGAAAATCGGTCAAGAAATGAATAACGATGCTCGATGCTCGAGTCTTTGATATGATCAACACTGGCCCGTACGAGGAACACAAATTTAAAAATGGCAAACCCAGAGACCCGCTCAATGCAATGACGGAAGAAGCGAGTGCCGTTCGGCAGAAAGTTGCGCACCTGTTGGGAGAGGATAAACTGGAACGTAAGTTTCACGTTCCCAATCCAAAAGTTGCAGCGCTGTACTGCCTCCCAAAAATACACAAAGTCCCATTAGCAATGCGTCCTATTTCGTCAAATATCGGTACACCGATGGAAAAGATGGCTGCCTGGGTGGTGGAAGAGATGAAAAAATACCCCATAACCCATGGCATGAATGTGGAAAATTCTGTAGAGTTAGTGGATAGACTGCGAGATATAGAGCCGAAAAGGGGAGAAATCTTGGTGTCATTTGATGTAACTGCTCTATTCCCCAGCGTACCAGTGAATAATGCATTGGATAGTCTGCGCAGACATCTAGAACAGAAACGTGTACCCCCCAATCACATCGAAGCATATCTCTTGATAACAAAAACCTGTATGAACCAGAACTATTTTTCATTTAGGGGTAGGTTCTTCAGACAGACATTTGGGCTCAGCATGGGCAATAAATTGTCACCACTTTTGGCAGAAGCTTTTATGAGCGACTTTGAAATGGGATTGCTCAAAGAAAAATATTTCCCGCGAGTTTGGAGGCGCTATGTCGACGACATCTTTTCAGTGGTAAAAGAACGATATCTTTCACAAACGCTAGACTTATTAAACTCCCGCCATAGTACAATTAAATTTACGGTAGAAAAAGAATCCGACGGGAAGCTACCATTCCTGGATCTTATAATTAACAGAAAAGAAAATGATACACTAAAGTACGAAATATATAGAAAACCGACATCCACAGACAGATACATTACCTCAGATTCCAACCATCACGGTGCTCAAAAACAAGCAGCCTTCCATTCGATGGTACACCGTCTCTTCAGCATACCGATGGAGAGCGAAAACTTTGTAACCGAAAGAAATAGAATACATGAAGCTGCCGAACTGAATGGATACGATAAAACTTTCGTTGACAAAATTCTCCGGAAACACGAAAGGAAAAAACACAGACAGAACTGCACAACACTACAGCCAGAGAAAGAAGAAAAGCGTTGGATCAGCCTCCCGTTTTATCCAAAATTGACAAATTCTATCCAATCCGTACTTCAAAAACATGGTTTCCACGCTGCATATAAAAGCAATAACAATTTAAAAGATCTGCTGGTTAATCTTAAAGACAAAGTGCCTCCGGAGGAAAAATCAGGCATATACGAAATCCCCTGCGAAAACTGCCCCGCTGTTTACATTGGCCAAACTCGGCGTAAACTTAAAGCTAGACTGCGAGAACATAAAACTGCAGTAGAAAACGATCGAGTCAATGACTCAAGTGTGGCAGCACACACTACATCCCAAAAACATAGTGTTGATTGGGAAAAGGTTAAACTGATAAAAAAAGTACAAAAAACCGCACACTTAAATGCATGGGAATCCATGTACATCACTACCACTGACCACCCACTAATGAATGAGGAGGACCCCCCAATATCGTCCCCTCTCTTCCATCTAACGAAGCTGTAAATACAGTACAACTCTCTGCGTATCAGGATCGGAAACTACCACAAGTAACTAGTCGGACATCGTCCAGCTGATGGGCAAGATCGTAGCCCGAAACCGGTCGACGAAAAAGGTAAATTTACTCCTTTTTATGTTTTGTAAGAATAATAAGTGTTATGTCCTGTCTCGCGTCGTCGCGGTATGTGATTGTTCTTACGTTGGCACAAGAAAATTAATAGAGTGAAATGAATAAGCAAAAAGCATTTCATTTTGTGGGTACCCGGGTACCCTGCCGAGTACTTACGCGGTAAAAAATTTCGAAGCCCCCCCCCCCCTTCGACCCCCCTTGTTTCTACAAACAGACTAATGGTGGAAAATGGTTTATTTCCACTAGTTAGGAGCATTCCATAAGTTTCAGCTGTCTAAGCATCGATTTTAATGAAATTTTCACAGCAGATGCATCCTAAGTTTCAGTTTCTAAAAATATTTTTGTTTGGACAAAAAAATATTTTTTTAATAGTAACTCCTTGAAACAATATGTTAAAAAACAATGTTCTGGGGCACTGAAAAATCTGAAAAAAATCCCAAGTATTTTCGACCAAATTTCGAAACTGTCCTGGAAATTTCGAGTTGGTGATATTTTTTGTTCAAAAGATATGGGGTTTCAAAGTTGGTGCCGCCACGCATTTTCAAGCGAGAAACGCCCCTAAACCCATCTTTCTTCAGTTTTCGTATCAAAATATGCAGCATATTTACCAAAAGCAATAGTATGGGCGCTCTTAATCCGCTGGTGCGTTTTGTACGGTAGTTCTTTAACTAAATTTTGGTTTTTTAGTAAAGTGTGTAGATAGACTTGCGAGTTGTTTGGGCCATAAAGTTTATTGTCTTCGTCGTTAAAACGGGTAACAGACTAAGCATATTTTGACCGTTTTGCGGCTTAAAATCATACCCATCAAACTTAGTTTACAAACCTTACAGAAGGAAAACATAAATTACAGTAGAACGTTTCTGTTGTGGTTTCCGGAAAAATAGTACATAGGCGTTGTACATAATTTACGTAACGCTAAAAATGTAGATTTCAGACCCCCTTCTCCCCCTATGTAACGATAGGTAACGTTCGACATGACTCCCCCCATCTAAAATTACGTAACGCTGATCAGGCTGACCCTCCTCTGAAATTTTGAATTTCGAGCAAACATCACAATTACGTAACTGTTTTTACTACCCCCCCTCCCCCCTACGTAATAATAAGTAATGCAGATTCAACCCCTCTCCCCCTCTTCATGCGTTACGTAATTTGTGTACGACGTCATACACACTTAGATTTTATCGCCGAGAACTCAACAGCTGATAAACTCAGCGAAATGTTCTACAAGTTCTCGGCAGAATTTTTAAGAACTTCGGCAAACGAAACGTTAATACTTGCTGGTTTACGGTAAATCGATATATTTGCTTCATGTTCTTCGAAATATATTGCTGACATTCGTTAAAAACTTCGCCGAGCTCAATCAGCTGTTGGGAAGTTTGCCGAAATAAATTAAGTGTGTATGAGAAACATTCTCTGGGAAAATGATACATTCGGATAATGATACATTATTTTTCGGGGAAATGTTACATTCGGGGAATCGTTTTTCGGGGAAGTGTTACATTCGAGGAAATATTTTTCGGGGAAGTGTTACATTCGGGAAAATAATTTTCGGGGAATTAGTACATTCGGGAAAAAATCTTTCGGGGAAATGATCTTCGGGGAATCGGTACATTCGGGGAAATATCTTTCGGGAAAATGGGTTTCGGGATAATGGTTTTCGGGGAATTGTTATACAATTTTATTGAACATGTATCAAGATAGACAGGTCTAATGTCTAATCTCCCAGATATTTCAAAAATAATGCAGATTTTTCCTGATTTTGGGACCGATTACAGGTAACGAGGCGAGCAATTTGCCTCGCCTAAAGTCACTGACGAGCAAAATGTTGTATTAGGAAACGCGAGTGAAACTTGGCTGGTGACAGCTGAGTGGAGCAGTTTCGCACACGAGCTACTCGTCCGAGATCCAGCCGACTCATCATCTGTTATATCTAAACTGGTCAGGCGAGTAACTCGCTGCTCACCTTGTTGACTGTAATAGGCCTTTTTATTTCCTTTAGCCCGCAAAACGGTCATCACTTCAAATTTTACAATTTTACCTCATAAAATGTTACTTTAAGATTTTTATCGGAGAAAAATGTCCTTTTGTTTTTACTTTTACCAGCGACGAATTCGAACTGGCAACCAGAAATGAAAAAAAAACAAATACTGGGCAATCTCCAACTATTTCTAATATCAGGCAACATTCACGTTTCTGTTAAAAACTTAAGCTTGGTGATTGAAGATAATTGCATGTCTTATAAAAAATCAGGACAAATTCTAGAGTATGAAAATAAATCAGAACACCCAAATATGATCTCAAAATTAGGACATGTCCTACTAAATCAGGACGGATGGTATCCCTATTTACAACATCCACATGATATTTCGTGATGCATGATGCGGATGCAGATGCAAATGTCATTCATCATGTAGTTGTTCCGCATTTACGGATGCGGATATCCGTAACATCCCTACTTTGAAATCATGTTATCGTTTGGTTTTGGAATTCTGACGTTTTAACAGCCAGTAGATCGATATCTAAAGATTAGTTTAAAGTTATAATGGTTAACTCATACACTGCCGCTCTACGCATAGCTAGCTGTCTCATGTCAATATGAAAGTCCATGGGAACTAAGACAGTACAATTGCTTTCATTAAATCGGAAGTATATTCAAATCCAAACTTCAAAACCCGTTTACCTGTATACGGCTCCATATCCAACGAGCGAGGAAATTCGAAATAATCGTTAAACTTTATCGCACACACTCTCTCGTAGTCATACTCAAACCGCTTAAGTTGAATAGCTAGAATAGGTGGCAGCTTACGCACACACAACCGTTTTACGGTAACCACCTGAAATATATCGAATCATAAACTTTTCGTGATTTAGTAATAGCAAAAAACGTACCTTTTTATCACATTTATCACAATGGTAAGCATCCGCGCCTTCTAAAATTTCTCCCTTAACATATTGCTCTAGGGAATCGGTTAGCGAACTATGATTTCTTATATCTACACTGAATGCACTAAACGGCTCGTCTTTACTATAGCGATGTGGACAATCTTGGCAAATCTTCTGATCACTGAAACATCCACCAAGCGTAGCACCCATCAGTTGGGGATAGCCCAATGCTTTAAGGCCCTCATCCAGACTTTCGAAGAGGGACATAAAAAATTCAACTGCATCCTGTTGTTCACGAAGATTTACTGGTTCGCCTTGAAGTCTATAATGGAACAGGTAATAAATTACATGTATATTTTGTCTCATAATTCTTACTCACTTAAAATGGCTCCACAATCCCCTGGGAGTGTAGAACTGTAACGAACTATGGCCTAGATGAGCGAAAATAGCTTGCACATATTTTAAGATCCCTACATGATAATTCTTTCGAACGATGTCATCACATTCTTGAACAGTCTGAAATAATACACTAATATTAATAAAAATCTTTTTCATTAAATTATATGCGTACTTGAGAATCTAATTCTCCACTAAAGTCTTCATTCCGATCGGTGGCAGCACCTTGCGCTGACAATATTCCGATTCGCAGTGATGGCACCATAAATAACTGCTGTAGAACAGAATTCATATAACAGGTAGCACCTGCGTTTTTCAACCCACAGAATCCTTGGGGTGGCCTTGGTCCCACCGGAGGCAAATATTCCCATTCGCGAAGCGGTTCAATATCTGTGCAAAACATGTCCAATATAGTTTTAACCAGTATTTTCATATTTTCAGCAGAATTTTGACAAAGTGCTACGAGCAAATCACACGCTGCAGAAATCGTATGCGGATTGCGACACACAGGCGGAGGAGCATTGATGTCCAATATTTGTCCATTACGGCGTAGGTATAAGTACTGACGCGAAGCACTAAAGAGGTAGTCATCTGTAATTTCCTATATCGAAAATAAACAAACGTTATTTAAAAACAAACTTGAATGTATAAATTAAATTGATTGAAACAAACATATTTATAGCTAGTTCTAACACAAATTTTCTAGATATTAAAAGCTGGAATCAATAATTAATATTAGGTACTCTGGAATTACTCTAATCCCGTGAAGAATTGTAGAAACTATCGATTATTCCAATTACATCCGCACTATATGTCGTTACTGTGCGTGGCTCATCATTATATGGAATAGTTAAAACTTGATAGCACAGAGCCAGAACAAAATGTTATTGATTCTATTTGAAGCTGGTTTCTCCAAAATAAAGCAGTTAATTAATCCCACCTTATGCCCACTATGATCATTTTCTCACATATATATGCTGCTAAGGTGTTGATGTCGATGCATGACCGAACAAACCCCACGATTTTCTGCGCTTGAGATTTTTTTTTTAGTTACTATCCGATGCAACAACCTCTTTCCTTAAGTGCCGTTGGATCAGCTGTTCATATTTCCATTTTATATAGCTTCATCACATGTGAGACCCATGTACCTTGCTTCTTGGTATGTCAAAAGGATGAATAAACTTGAGCGTTTTTACTGAGGAGCATCTATCTCTTTTCGAGGTTGGACAAAGAATGAATGAGAAAAAATGATAATTATTACTTTGCTATCTGGAACAACTTTCCACGGATTGTCTTGAATTCACCTCCCCTTTAAACAACCAGTACCCTTGGAATATGGAAGGTAACGAAGTAAGCCGTCTAGGTCGATCAAAGCCTGCTGTAGAACATTTTCTTCTTCGTGTGGTTGCTCTTCGGCAGCCACGAGAAGTTATTGTTCTTCAGTCATAGGTAGTTGTGAAACTTCTACACACTTAATTCATCTCGGCAAACTTCCCAACAGCTGATCGAGCTCGGCGAACTTTTTAACAAATATCAGCAATACATTTCGACAAACATTCAGCAAATATATCGATTTACCGTGAACCAGCAAGTTACGACATCTCGTCTGCCGAAGTTCATGAAAATTCTACCGAAAACTTGTAAAACAGTTCGCTGAATTTATCAGCTGTTGAGTTCTCGGCAATAAAATCTAAGTGTGTACGGGTAACGGTTCCTTGTACTTTTTCATGTCCAGCATCTTCAGGAGCATGAATTTCCAAGATTTGCGTTATCTTTATTGAAATCCAACTGCGTCGTAAAAACGTTAAGTGATGATTTGGTACAAGATTGTAACTTTGTTACAGTCCTGCTTCGCAACTGGTTTGTATGCGAACGAGTTAGTCGTCAAGTTTCGCCCAATAGCACATTTTAGTTCGGCGATGACACCAGACACTCAACTTCATGAATGGACGTGATGTACTTGAGCCAACTTCATGAATTGGCGTGATGTGCTTGAGCGTGTGTATCATCTGGTCATTCTTCTGGCTGTATCACCTGGGCATTCTTCTAGTTGCCAGGTTGTTGATTGTAGGTTTTAGAAGCGCTAGTATAATTTCCACTAGTCTTTTTGCTCAAAGCGTTCAGTCAAACCGCCTGACCGCTTGGCGGATTCCCAAAGACTCGCTAAACTTCTCAAAGTTGTAGCTCGTGGACTGCGATCCGTTGTCGGACACAATATTTTCAGTAAAGCCAAACTTAGATATCTGCTTAAGAAGTCTGATCGTCGTTTTGGTTTTCGTTAATTTGTTTTGCTTCACCTCAAGTCATCTAGTAAAAGGATCGACGATCACTGAAATAGTGACTATCGACCGGTTTAGCGTAGTCGATGCAGATTAGGACCACGGCTTGTCTGGAATGTGCCATGGTTTCGGTACTGCCTTGATTAGAGCATAAGTTGCTATAAAACAATGACTGCATCTCTTCGAACGATGTCTTCGATTTCGATTTCGAGGCTAAATACCGATCGTTAATAGTGTTGTTTTGCAAAAATTTAAAGGTTAATATGTCGCAAGCAAGGTTTCGCTACCGTTTTTAATCTAGCCTGTGTCTCTGGAAGGATACTTACCCCACGGTCCCCCTAGATAAATCCGGAACGGAAAATTTCGGTTCGATCAAATTCAGTTTAAACTTTGCGGAATGACAGGTAAACGAATTTTCATTTTTTCACTTTGGCACTTGTGGTCGATAAGACGGGAAAGCATTAAAACTGATTGGTTGTCGAAATCGAAATTGAGCAGACTGAGAACGTAGTTCAGCAGACGGTTGTTGGTATGCATGCTCTGCTGGAGTGAGAAAACGTGATGCGTGTTGAATATCTATCATGCTTCCGCTCGGTAACTTGTGGAGAATGACAGCGCCAACACCGGTTTTAAATGCGTCCGCAACAACGACGATTGTTCCAGGCTGTAGTAGGTTTGATTGCAGCACATCTTTGAATTGCTTTGAACAACACTAACAATTAGCACAACGGTCCCTTCTGGCATCTCTCCGTAGCTTACAGCGCCAAGAAATTACCGTACTTCGAACACGTTTGTCAGTGCAGGAATGTTTGCAATCGTTTTCACCTTCTACGAATCGGTTTGAATGCCGTTTCAGTAGACGATGTAACCTAGATACCGTACTTCAGTTTCGAAAAACTTACGTTTCTGATCTTTAAAATGACATCCTGATTTTTTTAACCTTCTGAACAGTTGTTCAGGACTCTGCACGCGACTTCCAGTTATTGCCGAAAACAATGACATAATCGATTAATGGGCGAACTCCAAAAATACCATCGGACAAAATGTTCATCATTTATTAAAACGTCCGTGTTTTTGACTTGACTCCAGGGGCAAGGGTGTTGATCGAAACAAACCTCTATGCGTGCTACTTCGACTCTTCGGCAACTTCACACTGCAGGTAAGCGTCAGACAGATCGATCATACTTGAGACTTGACTTCCTGCCAGTTGTGCGAAAATTTTCTCAGGAACCGGCAATGGGTAGTTGTTGGTTATGTACACATCAGAATATACACAGTGTTAGTAGATTTCCGGAAAATCTTCTTTTTCTTCTTCTTGGTGCTACATTCCGCAATCGGATCATGACCTTCTGTTGAATATATACAGATTTCGCGGCACATCAATGGAAGATACACAGTTTATGGCGGGAAACTCAACAAGCCCTAACACAGGCAGGTTTTTTCACGCGGGAATGCATTCCAAATTTGTATGGAAGCGCGTGGAAAACTAAACTGCATTGAGTTGATAAAAATGACGTCGAAAACTGTCCAAAACGTTTGAACATTTTCACCAAAAATTGTGTATTTTTTAGAAAACTAATATTTTTTCCTAAAACGTAAAGCGTGACTGGAATAAGGTCGATATCTGGTGTTGTTTTTGAGTTATTGAAGAAGGCAACCCGCGTAAGAAAACCTGACTGTATAATTTAAATCGATAAAATATCTTTGAACGCATTGGTTCAAATATGCACTGAAGAACATTACAAGTGGTAATCGACATTCGTATCTACGTACGAGTAGGTTCATTATTTACTTGAAAGTTGACAGCAGAACTTAATGGAAAAACAATTTAATTTTTTCTATATTTGATTTTGAATCAACTTACCATGATTAATTCACTGCGTGAAGATTTAGTCTCTGGGCTTAAATAGCACATCAGTTCTTTCGTCAGGCACAGATGTCCTTCTAGCAAATCATCATGTACTTGGGTGCCACCAGTAGATTTTACACTTTCCCGTACAGCGCGCAGCCAATCGATTTCTTGCACCAACAGTTCCTCGCATATAGGTAAGGGCCAATTGTATGAGCTTCCATAGCTGAGAATTCGACAAAATAATTGGAAATAGTCCGCACAAGTTTCTTGGTGCTGTGAAATCACTGTGTGTAACATTTTTACCAGCAATTTTACCATGAAGAGAAAAGGTCGCCTATCAGATGCACAGTAAGTACTAATAAGGAACAGCTGTTCGTAGGCAGTCTGCCTGATGTGGCGTGATGGGTTTGTGAGTACTAGTGATTGTATAAAACTCGACCACGCCGAATCGCGACTAAGTATATCATAAGCATTGTAATGTAAAACTAAAGCGATGCAAAATACCTCTAAGGCTTCTTTGCACACCGTGTAATCGGCAAGCTCTGGGGCAGTAATGTTTTGGCTGAAGTCCACGGAAGACCCTATTGATTGAAGGTTATTGCCCGACGCAGCCCACGCGAGATTCACAATAGCTCTAATAGTGGGCATATCAGGTAAATTCCAGAGAAGAGAGGAATTGAAAAGTGTGCGGTACCGATCGCCCTCGGGACTTGTCGACAGCATCTCATCTGCGATATTCTGCGCTAATTTTACTGCCATCGATCTGATGGTCAACTCCGAATTACCAGGAATGGCTTGGATAACCTGCTTTACAATTTCAACTTGCGAACGGTCTGCTTCAGGATGAAAATGTGCTGGGTCATTACCAACCTTGCTGAGAATGCAACCAATAATATAGAGGAAAAATTTGACTAGTTTAAGCACACAATGGAAGGCCGCACGTTTAGTGTGCATATCTGCAGTAGGCAGGAAATTATTTTTCGTCAATAAATCTAAAACAAAATGTGCTGCTCCGCAACGCAACCAACTTGATTGAAGATGAAGAGTTACATCGCTTATAGGATCCAGTGCTGGTATAAGCATGGCATGAAGAACTTCCAGGTTGTATAGAACGCGTGCCGGGCTGGGGTCGATAAAGAGAGCTTCAGGAGTGCGCGAGCCACTAATGTCTTCGACCATCGTGTTATTTGTTATATCCGAGTTGTTGAGATTACACATGGCCTGAATGTTTGCGATAGTAAGACTGTCTAAAGGCAAAAGATGTAGCAGGAGAATACAACTGTCACGAAGTAAACCGTGCTGCAGGTCGCTGCCCAGCTGATAAATCTTGAGGAAGAAACTCGTGTAAGTCGGTTTTCGTGAAATAATAACCCCTGGTAACATATCCTCAGATTCCGACCGAAGCATATCAGGGCAAGGTCTAGGTGGTGATCCAGAGCTACTATCGCTTGAACTATCAGGAGAACTGGCCAATCCTGAGCCACTTGGAGTGAGTTTCACCGTGATTAATGTTTTATCGCGAATGTTGTAATTAGACAGAGGGTGGCGATCATCAATTATTTCTATTGGCTCTCCATTGCAGTTGTACAGGTCAATTTTTAAATTGTTTGTGGTTGCCTTAATTCGTTTCAGCAAGTTACGTTTAAAGGAAAAAACTGTCTCGTTATTATGAGTTATCATTTCCAGATCTTCCAACTGTCGACTAGGGGTTTGAAAACGTATGTACAAGTTTATGTGTTTTCCACGCGAAGCTCGGCTAAGAGGTAAAAGCATTCTGTCGCCAGTATAATTTCTATCACATTCTTTGATATATTCTAAAAGTGTTTTCACTATGCGGCACATCTTTTCTGCCGTCTGCAGCCTTCTGCTAATAATATCATTCTCAACAAGCTTGGAGTTTTCTTCAATTAGGTTAGTTAACGTTTTTATAGTTTCGTAATAATCTTGCAGCTTATCACAACATTCGTTGATGAAACTTTCATGAAACTGATGTAGATTTGCTTGCAACCTAGGACCAAGAGCTGTTGATACCTCTTTTAACAGATCGATTGCTTTACACGCTATATCTTCCTCTGCATCGGTAATGATCCGCCATAGGTAATCTTTTCCAATCAGATCTTCATTATCAAGTACATATCCACGCTGTTTACCTTTCAAGCGTTCCTCTTTGGAGTTGACAGCTTTGAAAAACCTCTCAAAACATTTTATACCACTTTCTGTTAGCAGTACTGGATCTAACTTCAAAAGGTTGTTTTCAAAAAAATCTTTATTAATACCAGGATCCAAATCTGGTTCATCACCCATCAATTTCCCGAACCATCGAAAGCATTCCTCTCGATCACTTGGAAACGCTGCATTCACCGCCAAACATTGCCATATTTGTTTGGCCTGTTCGGCACAAAGCCACAACTGCCCGTCTTTCAGAAGAAATTTTAAGAACTCTAATCTCTCTTGTATCTGTTGTGGATGTGGGTAGCGTTTGTCCAACATTAAATGCATTGGATTAAGGTTACTGTTTTGTTTAACATGACATCGTACTTTTTCCATATATTTCGTTAAACTGATCGTTACTAAAATCACAAGTGTGTGCTCGTTTTGAAGTCGATCGATAACCTGTTGCCTATTTAGCATTTGATGGACTCTAGGTGTATGAGTTGATGTTGTTTCATAAAGCATACAAATTTCACGGATCAATCGTAAAGCAGACAAAGCCCACTCATCACCAGCCTTAAGCTCCTCAACACACTTGTCAAGCCACATTGTTTTCTGTGCATCTCTTTCTTGTGAACAGCTATAATCCAAAATTTTCACATGAGAGGCTAGAGCTTGATCTAAAACTTCGGGTGGAATGTCTGCGCTGTGTGCCAATGTCCAGAACAGCTTAAGAACTTTCTGTGCCATAACACCGTTCTTGTCATCCTCGGCCAGACGTCGGTTTAATTCAAGTAAGCGTTCTCTCTGCTTTTTGTTTGCTGTCTTCATGCTTGCCTGGAAGCATTTGAACAAATGGTCTAGTTGCTCGGCATTGAAATCCCATGCAAGCTTGGCTAATAAGTCGTGAACATTCTTCACAATTGCTTCATGTTTACCAGCTTGCGCACGCCAAACTGCGTCCAGATCATCGAAAGTTAGTGATTTTTCTTTGATAAGGAAACGAAGTATTTTCTCCAGTTTTTCGACGTACTGTGGTTGGTGCAGTGAATCTCTCAATACTATTCCTAAAACATCGTTGTCGCGTATCCATTTCTAAAAAACAAAAACTAACTTTAATTACTCATAACAATATATATATATATATATATATATATATATATATATATATATATATATATATATATATATATATATATATATATATATATATATATATATATATATATATATATATATATATATATATATATATATATATATATATATATATATATATATATATATATATATATATATATATATATATATATATATATATATATATATATATATATATATATATATTAGTTATATGTACAACTATATGTAACTATATATGAGAAATACTGTAACACTGATCAGTAGAGTAATACAGTGAATAGTATCTTCAACAATCAAAGTTATACCATTATACCTGATATAGATATTATTGCAATTTTGTTTTAAAGAATCTAAAGTGTTAAGTATATAGTTATCATGAAAGTGCAGTATGTAATACTTACAGCCATTTTCTCTGCGTTCAATGCATCTATTTCTTCTTCCGCAATTTGGCGATGCGGGTAGTATGATACATAACCGAGCACCTTGTTAATTTCATTTAATGCATTCATTTTACCATTAAAACTTGAAATCTGTAAAACGCGCAGGATTATTTTGAGACGACACATCTCGAAAGTACGCTGTAAGTTTTCCTGATTTGGGACGCGAGCAATTAAAGAACGAGCATATTTTACGATGCCCGTAATGATATCATTTTTCCCATCAAACTTTGCCTCACGTTTTAGTTCGTCGTCAGATAATGTATTTAAAATTTCTAAAACCACATCCCATATAGGCAGAAAATATGTCTCAACTGTGGACACTGTTAGTAGTTCAGCACATTGTCCAAATGGACGTAGCAATGTGTACAACATGGATAAAGTCAGTTTTCCTTGGTTACTCGATGCAGCGCTACTTGGACTAGTTACTACATTTGTTTCTGATGGAACGTTTTCAATCGATGGGTCAATCTGAGATGTTCTCAGTGAGCTTCCTGCAACGCGTTGCTTCTGAAACAGTTCGATGCCAATGTTCATGCGATCCAGAAAGTTATCGAATCCCTTATGCTCTCCAAAACGATTGATTAAATCTACCAACCAACCACGCGGGTTTTTAGGTTCAGGGGGTGATTGGGCAAAAGTTAGTCCATCCGGAAGTGGATCACTTAAAGCCAAATGTAGCTCCAACTGGCGGGAAGCGTTTTGAGTATGGAATTTATTCTCTGGGTCGAAGACAACCGCTAGCAAGTTGAGCAAATGCAGATTGTCGTCTTTCATGTGTAATGCAATCAAATGCAGTAATTTACTACAAGACATAAGAATGCAGTGATGAATATTGTATTTCCACGATGAAACTGCTTCATCGGTTAAAATTTTCATAAACGATGTTGTCAAGTCTTCACGGTAGAATTTTACACATGGCTCACATTGGCTATCGACTCCTACAAGAGTATGCACAAAATTAATAGTAAACTCAAGCATCACTAGCAGTAATTAGAATTGAACTTACCAGCTTCCGAAAGTTTGATAGCAGCATTTAATAGACATTCTAACTCCTGGTTCGGTAGCACCGGAACTACCCAGCGTGAGCTGGAAATTTTGATGTTTAGCGATGATAGCTTTTCTTCCGGAAAACTGGAAATCAGTTCCTCGGTGCTTCTGGGTTATAGAAAAAAAAAACCGAAAATATTATGAAAATCTTATGATTGGTGTACTTACGGCTCGTGCTGCTCTGCATTACTAGTCGTGTGGGAATCGTTTGGTTCTACCGGAGGCTCCACCGCCCGACCACCGGTGTCATACGTCATTATGGTAAACGTGTATTTCGATTATTTTAAAAGCAGCGCTTAGTAAACATATCTGTAATAATTTATTGATAAACGAATCTTCATAATCGAAATATACATTAGATAATAGTTATTATTATAATTAAACTAGCAGTTATGATGTTTTTGACAATATAGATATAATTATTCGTCTGTTTTCAGTCATGTTAGTCTTTGCTGTCTCCTTTAAACGCAATTTAGAGTTGTCATTGAAGGTTTAACAAAAATCTCGAATCTTCAAGACTTCACTTGCCTTTAAAATTTGCAGGACATGTTTCAGCAATCGACTTCTGCGTATGTTCATTTTCTCACAACGGATAAGAAAAAATAGGTTTCTACAAAAGAACCCATTATATTTTGACTCAAAAACTAAGAATTCTTTTATTTTAAATAACATATCATGCAAAAAATAAACAGTGACACTTGAAAAAAAACGAAGGTCTAGCAGGAACATAAGCCCTCAGCATTCATGAGTCTACATAGACTTAAACTAATGTGATAACAAACATTTCGAATAGTTGAATCATAAGGATGTTTCAATAGAAAATATTTACAATTAACAATGAATATTAAGTCTAATGTAGTTTTGAGCTGAAAACTTTGTAAGTACAGAATATATGTCTACTTACTTTTGTAGTACAAGATCTAAGGAAACACGACTTGAACAAAAAAAAAACTATTGTCTTGAAGAGCATCGTTTAGTTTGTTTTAATTATCTGAAATACCCAACTTTGTGTTCGAAGTTTACCAATTTCATTATATGTAATAAAGATATCAACGACACGAAATCGAATTAACGCGGTCGAATGTTTAATTGGCGTAGCACCTTCACATACAACCAGTGGTGTAAGATCAAGCCTTCCCTTTTTCGAGGAAGTAGTTAGTAAGTTATTGAGACCCTGGATACAGTCACCTCCCCGGGTCGGTGATTAACACAGCTAGTCTGACGGGAAATCAGCAAGAAAATCACGATTTAAATTATGACTTGAAGAGTTGAATTATGAATGTAGAATTTTTTTAGTTAGTGAAATTAGATTTCACACTATGTTTGAATAGTTCATGCTATCTGTAGGTATTAAGAAATTACCGGTTATATTTTTTATGTAAGGAATTCGATGCAACATAAAAAGAAAATGGAAAGTTCATTTGAAAAAACTTACAATTTTATTTTTTTAATAACTCATCATCGCAATGCACTTTTAAACAGAACCATTTTTTTAAGTAAGATGCATAATCGAATAGGAATGCGTATTGTGTATGGATTATGTTTGAAGAAGCAAAGAATCCAAAAAATATACTATCGTTGAGCAGGTAACTAGGTAATAAAAAGAAAAACAGTACGAGAAGTAAAAACAATAAAAGGTAACATCGTGTATTTGATATGAAAAAAAATCTCAAATTTATACATTGTTAGTTTGTGGATGTTTATACAATGCACATATTTGCACAATTTGCACATGACAGAATGAAAACTCACAGCATAAACATTAATTTCTATTATATGATACTTATTTAATTATGATTTCGCATAAGCTACTCTTGTTAAACTTGATTAGACACATTATGTTATCTAGACATTTCAACATTGACGTAGCAATTTTTTCTCAAATCGTCTCATGATCTGACAAACAGCCTGGGGTGCGGCTGTATATGTCCGAACTGATCAAATGATTATAAAATCTGCGACACAAAAGCAATACAACCACACGAAACAATAGTTTTTCATCGATTTATTAAATTTCTGGATTTATAATTATTTGCAAGAACTGAATGTATTCTAGCCAATATAATGGGTGGGAGCTGTGTGGTCATTCTCGTGTTGTCAAAAACATTTTCTTCTCATATTATTTCAACTCACCGTCAATGAGGTTATTCGAAGTAGACAAATTTAATGATGGGGGGCAAACTTGATCTCGCAAACGTGGACGCAAAAATTTGCTGTAGATTTATACAAATTGTATGATTTTGTTCAGTTATACTGCCGGTCTGACAAAATGGCCGACTCTCTTTTGCACTTGGTTGCTTTTTCACTTCACTCGAAGGTAGTAAAATCTTGAAAAATATCAAGACCACAATCTTTAATAACAGTACTATCAGCTTCGCACTTTCAACAAACACTCAGAATATTTTTGAATTCACAATCATTTGTTGTATCAAAATTTTCCAAACGAGTGCACAGTCGTAAAACTATATTTGAATGTTGATTATTGACTTACAAAGAAAAAGACTTCTACTACAGTACTAAATTGTATTGCAATTTTTTTAAATCTACAACAGAACTGTCAATGTCAGAGAACCAAACGAGTTAAGCGAAAAAAACGAAAAAAGACTCAGGGCTGTTCAAGAGTACAAGATGCATAGAAATACTCAAAGCGGGAGATGAGCGGCGACACTAGCGATACTTAGCGAATTTCTTTATTCCACTGGGAAATGATGACAACGATTAATTATCCGTATAATTTTATTAATTATTTTGTCAAATCCGGAGTACTTCGTGATGAGGACGAATCTAACAAACTGTAAGCAAACAGATATTTTACCAAAAACGTATGAAGTGAGCTACTATCTACCTTCAGACTTCGAAAGAATAATGTATCTCTTTTCTAACGAGGGAATGCCTTTTCCTATCCCTCGCTGTACATTTGACAGAGTAAAACATCGAAGGTACGAAAACGTCAAACCTGATACGAAAACGTCAATATCGGTCGGATTGTTTTCATTATTTTGCTGTTTCGGTTGGGACTTAGCCCTTGCGCTTCTTAAGTAGACACCGTGAACCTGGTTATTATCCAAAAAAGTGATAAAACTCTTTATTAAAAACTCTTTATAACTTATATATGAGCTTTCCGTTCGAAAATAAAGGAGCGACGAGATTTTGGTATCTCTAGCAAACACAAGCAAAAAAAAACAGAAAAGAGCAAAAACATCAGATTTGAAGTTTCTATGTTGTACTCGATGTTATAACCCATAGCACATTCCCTCGTTTTCTAACTATTAAAAAGTACGATGTTTGTTAAGGGCGAAATCTACTTTATATCAAAACGAAATAGAATTAGGAATACGCCCTTTTTGTTGTTTACGTTAGTAAAAGGAGAAACTTGACTTCGTCTTGATGAATGGGCGGAATCAAAGTTGTCAACAAAATAAACATTAAAAACAAAGGGCGTATTCCAATACAATAACATAAACACGGCGTATAGTAAAGGGCGATACTGTCGAGCAAATGAAAATGAGGCGCATAGTAAAGGGCGATACTGTCGAGCAGATCTAAATAAGGCGCAAAGTAAATGGCGATACTTTCGAGCAGATCGAAAAAGTTGCATAGTAAAGGGCGAAATTACAAATTCTCCAATATACAATGTAAAGCGACTGAAATTCAAGTTTGAGGTTTACCATGTACAAAGCCAGAACAATTATTCTTTTATTAGAGTATTTGGATGACAAATATTTTGTTCCACCGTTGTTTAGGGTTTGAATTCTTGATTGAAAACTTTGTTTGTCTTTTATGAGCTTTGTAGTCATTGTAAGATTCACCCTAATCACGAAGTAGTCCGGCAATGATTCAACTTATTCGGGTTATTCGCGTTGAAAGAGATTTTGAAGGCTGTTCGCACCTACGTGAACACTCATATGTAATTGTCAAAATGTGCGTGATGACAAAAGCAAAAATATTTCCTTCCTTCTTTTTCGCATGCAAAAACCAAACAAATATCAGCAACACCGTCAACGCGAATTACCCAAGGAACAATTTGGAAGCCTTCATGAAAGCAAATGTGGAATAAGAGCAGTGTAGATGCAACCGGTGCTGAATAAACAACGCGTTGAATTATTTGTTGTACAAACGTTGCCGCATTCTTTGTTCATATATTAATCCAATAGTGGAACTCCAGCTTAACAGAAGTTGTTCAAACGTTTGCAAGAGATTATTAGCAACATTAATAAATATGTGCTGCGTTAAAGCGCTTGAAAGGTCTCCGCTCATCAGTGGCGTTATCGCCTAACAAGAGCGATTTGAACATTTCAAACGGCAGCCTGGCGACTGTTATTCTGCACGTGTTGTTCAAATGCTGCATATATGCATTTGAAGTTTTTCAAGGAACGATTCTTTAGTTCTTATAGACACGAACGTTAGATTACCGGTTTTATGGAACATCCTTCTAATCGCATCGTATAGTTAGTTTTTTTTTTCCTCATCTATAGTTTATTTGACACGGCACAAATACAATTCAATGTTTAACGGCGCCAATTATATCTGGTAGCTTACTTTCTAAAGTATCTTAATAACTAAAAGCAAATTTTTTATCCTCGCTGCCGACTACGAGCTGAAACTAAATCTAACTTAAGCTAGAATGTTTTGCATGAAAAGCACTGATTTGTTGTTGGATGGTTTTCCATCGCCATAGGTAAGCTGCATATTGAATATGTTCCGCTGCTGGGCCAAGATATTACGGACTGGCATATTGGGTTGTCTCCCTCGGGGCCTGAGAGTATCGTGCGGGTCTAGTTGCTGTTTCCGGTTCCGGGGTCTTAACGTGTTCTTGTTGTTTGGTTGGATGTAGGCGGAAGGGGATAGGACTAAACTGGGGCGTGGATGGATTTCAGGAAAACGTATATAAGGGACATGTAGGATAGGTCACGGCTTGCCAAGACATCACGAACAGGAACAGCCGACTGCCTACCTTCGGCCTGCAGGGAAGCTATTAATCTAGACCTGGCGTCACGGTATACAGGGCATGACCAAACAACGTGCTCTATGTCGTGATAACCTTCACCACAGGCACAGATACCACTCTCCCCGAGCCCAACACGACGGAGATGCGCGTCAAATCTATAGTGATTGGACATAAGCCGGGACATCACGCAAATGAAATCCCGACCTACATCCAACCCCTTGAACCACGGGTTCGTCGATACCTTGGGGATTATGGAATGTAACCACCTTCCCAGTTCCCCCTTGGTCCAAGAATTTTGCCAACTGATGATCGTATTCTGACGTACAAATGCGAAAAATTCATTAAAGGCAATTGGTCTTTCATAAATATCACCGTTTGTTGCGCCCACCTTAGCCAAAAAGTCCGCTTTCTCATTACCCGGTATCGAGCAGTGAGAAGGGACCCACGCTAAGGTAATCTGAGTAGATTTTTCGGATAAAGCACTCAGATGTTCCCGTATTTTCCCCAGGAAATACGGAGAGTGCTTAACATCTTTCATCGATCGGAGAGCCTCGATGGAACTGAGACTGTCCGTAAAGATGAAATAATGGTCCGTGGGCATTTTTTCGATAATCCCTAGGGTGTACTGAATTGCAGCTAATTCTGCGACGTAAACAGAAGCAGGATTATCGAGCTTATGGGAGACGGTTAAATTGTTATTGAAGATACCGAAGCCAGTGGACCCATCAAGAAGTGATCCGTCAGTGTAGTACATATTGTCGCAGTTGATGTTTCGATATTTATTGGAAAAAATTTTGGGGATCTGCTGCACGCGTAAATGATCCGGGATTCCACGAGTTTCTTCTATCATGGATGTATTGAAAAACACAGTAGAATCAGAAGTATTTGATAAGTCGACACGATTTGGAATATTCGAAGAAGGGTTAATATTTTGGGACATGTGATTGAAATACAATGTCATAAAACGGGTTTGAGAATTAAGTTCGATTAACCTTTCAAAATTTTCAATCACGGGACGGTTCAAGACCTCACATTTGATAAGAATACGAGAAGACAGGCTCCAGAAGCGGTTTTTCAATGGTAGTACTCCAGCTAAGATCTCCAAACTCATCGTATGGGTCGACTGCATGCAACCTAAGGCGATACGCAAACAACGATATTGTATTCGCTCCAGTTTGATCAAATGTGTGTTTGCTGCGGAGCGGAAGCAGAAACACCCGTATTCAATAACAGACAATATCGTTGTTTGGTGAAGCCTTATAAGGTCTCCTGGGTGGGCTCCCCACCATTGTCCGGTTATTGTACGAAGAAAATTCACTCTTTGTTGACATTTTTTCATCAGATACCTCACGTGACAACCCCAGGTGCCTTTAGAGTCCAACCAGACACCAAGATATTTGTGTACCAAAACCTGAGAAATCGTTTTACCCATTAATTGTGTTTGAAGCTGAGCAGGTTCATGCTTCCTAGAAAAAACTACTATCTCAGTCTTCTCCGGAGAGAATTCGATACCTAGCTGTAAAGCCCAAGCAGACAAATTGTCCAAGGTATCTTGCAATGGTCCTTGCAAATCGGCAGCTTTGGCTCCTGTAACAGAGATTACACTGTCGTCTGCAAGTTGTCTTATCGTGCATGAGTTTGCCAGACATTCGTCGATGTCATTTACATAAAAGTTGTAAAGAAGGGGGCTTAAACATGAGCCCTGGGGAAGACCCATGTAGCTAATGCGAAAAGTTGCCAAATCGCCGTGCGTAAAATGCATGTGCTTTTCGGACAACAAATTGTGCAAAAAATTGTTCAAAATTGGAGAAAATCCTTGTCGGTGAAGTTTACCCGAAAGAATGTCAATAGAAACGGAATCAAAAGCCCCCTTAATGTCCAAGAACGCAGACGCCATTTGTTCTTTGCGAGCATACGCCAGCTGAATATCTGTTGAAAGCAACGCAAGACAATCATTCGTCCCTTTGGCACGGCGGAAGCCAAATTGAGTATCTGATAGTAGACCATTTTATTCGACCCAATGGTCTAAACGACGGAGTATCATTTTTTCCATCAATTTCCGGATACAGGATAGCATTGCAATCGGCCTATAAGAGTTGTGATCAGAAGCTGGTTTCCCTGGTTTTTGGATGGCGATCACCTTCACTTGCCTCCAATCCTGCGGTACAATATTTTGCTCTAGGAACTTATTGAACAAGTTCAACAAGCGCCTATTGGCATTGCCGGGTAGATTCTTCAACAAGTTGAATTTGATTATATCTAACCCAGGCGCGTTATTGTTACAGGACAGGAGGGCAACTGAAAATTCTGCCATCGTAAAAGGTGATTCAATCGCGTCGTGGCCCGGAGACGCATCGCGAACAATGTTTTGCTCAGGAACAGAGTCCGGACATACTTTCCTGGCAAAATCAAATATCCACCTACTTGAAGACTCCTCGCTTTCGTTGACCGTTACGCGATTCCGCATTCTTCGGGCTGTGTTCCAAAGAGTGCTCATTGATGTCTCCCTCGACGTCTCGTTTACGAACCGACGCCAATATCCGCGTTTCTTTGCCTTAGTCAAGCTTTTAAACTTGGTATCAAGCTCCGAATAACGTTTAAAGTCGTCAGCATCGTCTGTATCCCGGAAGGTCAGATACGCGTCGGATCTTTGCGTGTAGACATCGGAGCACTCTTGGTCCCACCACGGAGTGGGAGGCCGTTCTTTGATCGTTACGCCGGGATATTTCTTCGTTTGGGCTTGCAACGCGGCGTCGAGAATCAAGCCCGCGAGGAGGTTGTATTCTTCAAGTGGTGGATGATGTTGAATCGACTCGACCGCTTTTGAAATCATTTCCTCGTATAACTTCCAATCGACATTCCGTGTGAGGTCATACGGAATGTGAATTGGTCGCATGCGAGTCGACCCGTTATTAATTGAAATAAGAATAGGCAAATGGTCGCTACCGTGAGGATCAAGGATTACCTTCCATGTGCAATCCAACCGTAGCGACGTCGAACATAAGGATAGATCCAAAGCGCTTGGGCGCGCTGGAGGTTTCGGGATACGTGTCATTTCACCGTTGTTCAAAATAGTCATGTCGAAGTCATCGCAAAGGTTATATATTAAAGAGGAGCGGTTATCATTGTATGGGGAACCCCAAGCCACGCCATGAGAGTTGAAGTCTCCCAAAATCAAACGTGGCGAGGGAAGAAGTTCTATTAAATCAAAGAGCAGCCGTTGCCCAACCTGTGCTCTGGGAGGAATATATATTGAGGCAATACAAAGCTCTTTACCTTGTATTGTCATTTGACATGCGACAACTTCGATGCCTGGAATCGAGGGGAGGTTAATACGATAGAAAGAATAGCACTTTTTAATCCCTAAAAGTACTCCTCCATATGGGGTGTCTCGATCAAGGCGAATAATATTAAAATCATGGAAGTTGAGATCAATATTTGAAGTAAGCCAAGTTTCACAAAGGGAAAATGCATCGCATTTGTTTTTATTTATCAAAACTTTAAACGAATCCATTTTTGGTAAAATACTTCTACAATTCCACTGTAAGACAGAGATAGAATCCTTCATATACGCAGTCGAAGGATACAATCGCTGCAAGGAGGGGCCATTGGACAGTCAACTGCTTCAAAAATGATCTAACTGTTGGGAGGAATGCTGTAAGAAAAATTTTAATTGGATCGGGTACATTGAAATTTTCAAAAATCCAGTCCACGATGTCAGAAAATTTCACTAATCCAGAGTTTGTTTCATCAACTGGATGTGCAAAAGGAACAACTGGGGTTTTAGATGTTCCTGGCAGTGCTGGGAACTCCTTCTGGGACTTTAAATTTGCAAGCCCAGGAGGAGTTTGCTTCGGTTTTTCCGCAGCACTGTTTGGTTTGTTCGTACTTTTCATTACACTTTGGGAAATCTTAGGACCTTTACGGGGAAGTTTAGGAGAAGAAACATTTTTCCTCTTCCTAGACTCCCCAGGATTGGCATAAGATGTTCCCGCTGATGAATCGTCAGAATCGGTTTCATCAGAGGGCAACAGATCAAAGGGGTTCGATGTTATGGTAGAAGTGGTCACGGCCTTCTTCAGCATCTCAGCGTAAGAACGCTTTGAACGCTCCTTAAGTGACCGTTTGATTTTATCTCTGCGCTGCATGTACACCGGGCATGTGGAGAGCTCATGCTGGTTTTCCCCACAGTGAATACATTTTTCAGCATTAATACTGCAAGAATCTTCCGCATGAGTCTCCCCACACTTGCTACATCGTGCCTTATTGCAGCAGTAGGCGGCTGTGTGGCCTAACTGCTTGCAATTAGTGCAATTCATAACACGGGGTACATACAATCGCACAGGCAGACGAACCCGGTCGATCGAGACGTGGCTAGGGAGTGCAGATCCGGCAAACGTAACGCGAAACGAGTCTGACGGAGTGTAAACTTTTTTACCGCCAACGAGAGACATGGACCGCAATTGCTTACAATCCAAAAACTTCGCCTGTGTTTCGGTATTTTTGAAGCAACCGGTTGCGCTTTTTAGGATACACTCGACAGACAGACTCGAATCGGTTATGACACCGTCGATCTCCACGTCTCGTGCGGGTATGTAGACGCGATACTCGCGTGTGAAGAGCTCAGAGCAAGCGATAGTATTGGCCTGTGCCAGATCACTGACCACGACACGGGCTTGTTAGGTCGGACCTTGGAAATTTCGGTCACGGCCTTGTACCCCTTCGTCAGGTCTTTAGCAATTTGCAGTATGTTTAAACGCTTTGAATTCACTCCTGCCTTTGGACGAAAATAAACAGTATAGCTGCCCTGTTGAGATCCGTCTGGGTAAAGCCTGGGGCGAGGGGGGACTGGAGAATGAACAGGGGAGGGGGTAACAGAAGGGTCAGGGTCAGGGGGGTTCGGGGATGGTGGCACGGGAGGCGAGGGATCTATATCCATTGCGCTAAATGTAGCGCACTAGCGCACTAGCGCCGACAAGAACACGTACCTCTTTACTTCTTCCTTCCAGCAGTGGTTGTCCGATCGTTCGAAGCTGCACCCAAAGCAGCCAGCAGCACCAGTACAGCAGCACCAATACAGCCACCAGCAGTGAGCCGGGTGTGAGATCACTCAGCACAGCGACACGGACTCGACTGTCAACTGATGGGCTTGGATTAAAAAGATCTATTCACGGTGCACAGATCAAAACTGCAGCTGGTATTTTGCACCAATACAGC
Source organism: Wyeomyia smithii (assembly GCF_029784165.1). Lineage (NCBI taxonomy): Eukaryota > Metazoa > Arthropoda > Insecta > Diptera > Culicidae > Wyeomyia > Wyeomyia smithii. The sequence goes on along the minus strand of NC_073695.1, from coordinate 165,224,833 downwards.
CAAAGTTGTGAGCCGGGTACAGAACGTATCGACACAACTCACAATCTAGTTGGCCTTTAGCGCGAATAATACACTCTTTTAATTGGCTATTCGTACACACGGACCGGATTGTAATAGAACGACCACTTTGCACGTCCGTTTCTGTCGAGTGTTCGACGCGGAATGATATAGTTAGTTTAACGCAGTATAAACGTTGTTTCCAAACCACTAAAAGATTCGGCAACTTATTTTCTTTCAAAGTCGTTAGTGTTCCCCCTAAAGTTTTTTTTATTCCAAAAAATTGACGATATTATAGCTATATTATGAAAGCCAATTCATGAATCAACTCCAGCAAGCCATTTCGGGAACAAATTTCCCATGGGGCTTTTCTAGAGTAATCATTCAGTGAACAAAACGAGGACCATATTGGAGGTATATCACCAAAAACACCCGAAACCATGAAAATAGATTGTCGAAGTAATTTCATAAACAATGAACCAATAAGTGTGAGATTCCTTTCAAAAATTCATAGAACTCCTTTGTTTCGGAATATACCCACGGGAAACCCGGACGCTGAATCTTTTAGTGCTAAAACTATTTAAATCGGATAAAAATTGCAAACGTTACAAGAATTTTAAATTTCTGGGTACACGGGTACCCCACTGGTCACGTTAGGAGTAAAAAAGTCCCTCATGCTAGACCCTCCCCCCTCCCTCTACTGCTGTTTAAAAACTAATATCCAGAGTTGCCTTTCAACGAGTTCTGAGATGTCACTAATTTCTATTACTATAGATTAAGGTGAAAAAAATGAAATATTGTTTTTTGGAACCTGAAAAGGCACCCGGATTCTCCGTCAAGCACACAACTTAAATAAATAAATTGAGCAAACGGTTAGTCAACCGAGTTTGTTACGATTAGGTATTTTAAAATCAGGTTATCAGGTTGGTTACAAGGTGGATTATTTCAAATCAAAGCATAATCAGTAAAAACCAATTAAAGAAACATAAATTTGGGTGCATCTAACAGCGTTTTCATGCCTTTGCTGTTAGCCCCATACCCAGTTAAGTATTCACTACAATAAATTCCATCAGAATCGTCTTTCGCGTTCAGCTTGGTTCCGGTGTTCCGTAACCGGTTGCATCATTGCATTGAATAAAGCTTGAATCTATAACACGGAAGATATCGAAATAAAATTTTTCTTTTGCAATAATACTGAGTACTAAGCGCCCTATTGGAAAAAAACGAGACTGATTAAACATTTATTGATGTGCGATGAAAGTGTCTTTTATTAAAAAAAAATCACAAGAAGGTTGTATGCAAAGCCACGACCGCAAGGTTGAAGTAGAATACTTTTACAAGACAGATAACCTGGCTGCTTGCGTGTCAGTCATTTTTTCTAGTAAATAAACGTTGACCGTTCATTGGCAGTATTGTAATTTCTTTTTGTCTGATATTTTGAATGAAGTTCATTGGATTTTTTAAAATTTTGTGCAAATGAGAAGTTGAAGTGCTGCCGAATTGTAATATGCACATTTAATACGACATCATTAAACGGGAACGGAACAAAGGCTACGGTTATGCAGAACGCGAATGCCGGCGCGATGCGGTTCGCCTTACCGTGGTGAAATGTACAGCTCTTTTTAAGGCGAAGTAGAGCTATACATTTCAACAGATTTCGTCTTGCCGAATCGCATCGCGCCGTTATTTGCGTTCTGCATGACCGTAGCCAAACACTAAGCGACGCAAACACGTAATAATAGTCAGAGATAATGAAGATAATTAACTTTGGATTATAGCGCAAAACGAGAAAATATTAACTCTTCAAATAATCATTTGTGCTCTTCAAATTTCAGTTGTTCAAATGTTTATTGCTGAATTGTCTTTTATTTATGAAATTGTTTACAGAGGTATAATTTATGACAGGATAATTGGTCAGCCCTAAAGGCTCGTCATCTTTGTTCGTAGTAGTGCATTTAGATTGGTTTTTTGAATTATCTTGAAGATTAATTTTACATCTTTGCCTTAATGGCACGGTGAGTTTATGAATTTAAATAAAATTGAATAACCTACCTAACTAATACTCTTAATCTTAAAAACTAAATTGACAAAGATCGAATTGCCTCCTGAATTGACCTCTGGCAAGCATCCCTGAATCTAGACAGAATTGCCTGTTTGCGCACCAAAAGTGTATCTAGACCGGCTAGTTGGTGGATCTCAGAATTACGCGTTCTTGGAGGACTGTTAAGGATCATCCTTAGGATCTTATTTTGGATAACCTGTAATTTATCATGGTGATACTTGGCACAACTCTCCCAGATTGGCAAACCGTATCCTAATACTGGCAGGATAATCATTTTATGGACAGCAAGCTTGTTCTTCAGGGACAGTTTGGATTTTCTGTTTATCAGTGGGTATAGAGATTTAATTAGGATGTTGCCTTTGATTGATGTTTTTTCCACATGTGATCTGAATATAAGCTTGCTGTCCAGAATAAGACCGAGGTATCCCACCTCTCTCGACCATTCGATGGGTGAATTATTAATTTTAAGCCTGACGTCGTCAGGCGGAACAAGTCGACGTGAGTTTGAGTGGGGAAATGAGATGGCCTGTGTTTTAGCCGCATTGATGCAAATCTTCCAGTTGTTGAAGAAGCCGGATAGAACATCCAGGCCTGCTTGAAGTTTTCTAGTCAGCGAACGGATCACTCGCCCTTTGTACATGATGGCAGTGTCGTCCGCGAACATGGACAGTACACCACCATCCGGAAGGGGAGGAACGTCTGACGTAAAGATGTTAAAGAGAATAGGACCCAAGAGGCTACCCTGGGGGACCCCAGCATCCACATTAAATGTATCAGACTGGGAGTTGTTCAAGCAGACCCTAAATGATCTACCCGACAGATAATTTTTGATGATTTTCACAAGGAAGATCGGGAAGTTGCACCGATGCAGCTTATAAACAAGACCATCGTGCCAGACGTTGTCAAACGCTTTCTCAACGTCCAACAACGCCATGGCAGTTGTTTTGGAAACAGACTTGTTCCGCCTGATAATGTTCGTTACCCGGGTGAGCTGGTGCACAGTGGAGTGCCCCTTCCTGAACCCAAATTGCTCTCTAAGGAAGATGTTGTTCTGATCAGCAAACTCTAGTATACGTCTCAGAATCAGTTTTTCGAACAATTTCGAAATAGATGAAAGGAGGCTAATGGGCCGGTAGCTTTTAGCGTCAGTGGGATCCTTCCCAGGTTTATGGATGGGGATAACTTTGGCGACCTTCCAACGGGACGGGAAGTAGCCAAGTTCCAAGCACTTATTGAAGATCTTTGCGAGGTGATGAAAGAAGTCAACGCTCAAATTTTTCAATTCGAGATTGACCACCCCATCGACACCCGCGGCCTTCATATTTTTACATGATTTGATGGCTGCCATTACCTCGTCTGCAGAAATTATAGATTCCTCTGGGACAACTAGAGGGGTCACAGCGATTCTGGACATTCTAGCTGCCACATCAGGCTCAAAGGAGCTCACCAGAGAACGACCAAGATTGTGAGAATTTACGAAATACTGGCCAAGTGCATTAGCTTTTTCAGCTGGTGTTATTAGCTGAACTTGGCCAGCTTGTTGATCAGAATGGGAGAGAGGAGGGACGGGTCTCGGCTTGTTTTTCAGAAGTTTAGTTAATTTCCAGAAGGGGTTTGCACAATCTGGGAGAGAGCGAATATGACTTTCAAAGCTTTTGTTTCTGAGATCCACCAACCGGGCCTTAATGATTTTATTAAGACGATTGCAGTAAGACTTTAAGTGAGGCAGGCCAGTACGTTGATAATGGCGCCTAGTTGTGTAACGAAGTCTTATATAAGATTTAGTTAGGCTGTCTAGATTCAGAGTGTTACTCACCAGGTCAGAAGCAGGGATGTGTTGGTCACGGGCTAAGGATAGAGCCTCGTCGATGATCTGCAAGCACTGATCGATGTCGTCCGTCGATTCAAGCTCGATGTTGTAGCGGATGTTGGCGTCGATGAACTGCTGGAACCGTGGCCAGTCAGCACGATGGTAGTTGCGACGACGAGCACGAAATCGATTGGCGGAGTAGCCCACTTCGGCCACCACTGGAAAGTGGTCGGAGCTCAGTTCCTGGTAGACGATCGGATTCGAAAGGTTTGCCATGTTGGTGATGAAAAAATCGATGGTCGAGTGGACACCAGAGCGACTCAACCGGGTGGGGGAGTCTGGGCTCAGGATGATGTACGAAGATGCTTGTAGGTCATTGTGGACGACTTTGCCATTTGGATTGCTTCGAGTGTTGCCCCAGGCTTGATGTTTGGCATTGAGGTCACCAGCCAAGATGAAGTTTTGCCGATGTCTGGTAAGCTTGACGAGATCTTGTTTCAGATTAGAGGATGAATCGTTCCTTGAGCTGACTTGCGACGGACAGTAGGCGGCTATGATAATAATAGGGCCGACAGGGGTAGAAACCTCGACCCCAACCGCTTCGATGACTTTTAAGTTGAAACTGGGCAGCAGCTTACAGCAGATGTTCTTCCTCAACGCGATGGCTACGCCTCCACCCGCTGAGTGAGTACGATCGAGCCGAACAACTCGAAAGTCGGGGAGGTAGATGTTGACGCCAGGTTTTAGATGTGTCTCGGTGATGATAGCTACGTCGATAGTCCGCTCGTTGAGGAAATCAGCGAATTCGATGGCTTTGCTCTTTAACGAGCAAGCGTTTCAGTTAGCGATGTTGATGCATTCACGGGCCATATTTGGTGAGGATGGAAACTGCTGCTTGCAGCTGTTCAGCTCTGGTTTTACAGGTGCGAAGGGCTACGAATGCTTCGGCCAGGAGATGCACGAACTCTTCTGTAGTGAGAAGGGAATCTGCGTTGTTTTCTTCGGCGTCTGTGCGGGTGAACTTCATTCCAGTGGCAGGAGTTGTAAGCCCTGGGAGTCCCGGGGGAGGCGAGGAACGGCTCGATGCTGCGACATCGGCAAACGAGGTTGTAAGCCGATTATTCAGTGGGAGAGGTGGAAGCACTGGGATTGCACGTCGCGATGTGATGACTGGAAAATCTTGCTCGTTATTCACTGGCACTGGGACTTTTCTCCGACCGGGTTGGTTGTTGATTGAGGCTCTTTTGCGGATCTCAATGAATTCCGCCCGCTTTGGGCAGGTACGACTGGTCGCCTTATGATCAGCTCCACAATTTGCGCAGACAGGATCGGCAGTTTCCATCAATTGGCAGGCGTCGGGTGCGTGCGTTTGTCCGCATTTGATGCAGCGGGAGGCCATATGGCAGTTTTTAGTCCCATGTCCAAACAACAGGCAATTGGAACATTGGGTCACATCTCGATGAACTGGTTTGTAGCGCTCCCAGGCCACAATGATGTGGAAAAGGGCACGAATGGACTGCAAATCCGCCAAACATGTTGAATTTTTCTCCAGGTTGATAAGGTACAATTGGTCGCGGTACTTCCGAGTCTTGTTGTGGCGTGACATCTCATGGATCTGTATTGGCTTGAGTCCATTTGCCTTCAGTTCCTCTAACAGAGTGTCAATTTCCATGTCTGGAAGACCACGGAGAACAACCTTGAGCGGTTTTTCTGCTTCAATGTCATGGGAGAAATATTCCACCTTACGCTGCTGCAGTATTACTTGCACCGCCTTGTAGTGATTCAATGCCGGAACCATCAGTTTGTAGCCGTCAGTGCACATACGGATAGTGCATTTCAGTCTTTTCTCGATGTAAAAGACAATTGCTTCACGAAGACCTTCTGGAAATCCTTTCACATAGAAGGGTGGAATTTTCTCTTTTTTCACTATTTCGGGGTCCGTGGAGTTTTCCAAGACAGCAAATCTGTTGTTGGCCAAAAGCTTCTTAGCCGCCGAATCGGGGGCATTTCCAGGTCGAGGCCGTTTACCCGTACTAGAACCGGTTTTCGATTTACCCATGTCAGGGTTCACCGTAGCGTCGGTTTCCAACGCGAAAATAAAAACTTACGAACGAACGTACAAAGTGAACGGAGCGAAAATAAACAACTGTACTGCTCAACACGCTAGCAGAGAATGATTATGATGATGATTCAAATGTTTATTATCTGATGAAGCTCTTATATAGGCCAAATGATGCATTCCCAATTTACTAGATCCATAACTCTGCCGACCGTGCTTGGGAAAGTGCGGTATAACGACCAATCAGAGGTCGAATTTTGTGTTTTGACAAGGCTTAAGAGTTTTCAATAGTACAATAGTTCGAATGATAAAATTGCAATTTCATGCATTTGGTAGGAATCTGGTAGAAGATTTTCTAATCGATTGCTGCAAAAACGATGGAAATCCATCGAAAACTAACCGATTTATTAGCATTTGAAATTTTTCTCACTTTTTTCAGTTTTAGATTTTCATTTTACATCCCTATGTAGCCGAACTTCCTGAGAGAAGTATTCTAATTCAAAATTAAATCTTCATTAATTCATTTGTTGTCCTTATTAGGACAATTGTTCAATTTATCATAGGATGTAGTGTTTATCTTACATCTCTGTGTTACCTTGATAGTGAGGACTAAGGCGCACGGTCAACACAATGAGAAAAGTGTTTTCACATTGAAAACTAGACACGGCTTTACTGGAGGAAGTGTTGGCAAATGCATCTACCGCTAATACCACCGCTATCATACGAAAGCGCGTCGTTTCATGTGGGGAATATCAACAACGAAAAATGACGCGCGTCTAAGCATAACCCGAACTGTTTCGCCGTGCTGCTCCCATTTACCTTTACATTGGCCTCAGGGAAGTACCGGCTGCATCTGCATCTACCGCTGAGGCTGTCACTATACTGCTATTGGTACCAAAAGCTTTTAACTCTTCAAATAAGTGTGTTATTTGTTCTCAAAAGAACAATTGTTCAATTCAAAATCGGATTTACGCAATCGCATCTCTGTAATATTACCGACAATAATATTCTTTTAAACAAACTGATACAACTTTCCCATTAGGCCTCTGCCATAATAGACGCGAAAAGCGACGCGAACCGATTCGCTCAGCTGTAGGTTAATGTACAGCCATCAGTAGAGCTGTACATCAACCTACGGCCGAGCGAATCGGTTCGCGCCGCTTTTCGCGTTTACTATGGCAGAGGCCTTAGAGAAAGTTGCTGGCTGATGTATTCACTTCATGCAAGCCTGCTGCTGATGCTCCCCGCTACCACACTGAAACAGCATTTTAGTGAAGGGAGTGTCGTTGCATCAGCTGACCCTGCTACTATCGATGCTGATATACCCGCTGCAACAGCTACGCTATGCATAGCCATGCCACAGTTGTGGCCGCCATACGCTGGCCCAACTGCTGAGCACCTGCAACGCTATCCGTAGCCATGCCACAGTTGTGGCCGCCATTGGTATCCGCTGTACCTGCATCTGCTGGCCCTGCTGTTATCGATGGTGAGATCCGCTGAAACTGCTACGCTTATTCGCAGCCATGCCACAGTTGTGGCCGCTATCCGCTATCGATGGTACCCACTGCTCGCTCCCGCTGCTGCTAAGAGAGGACTGCTGTCGTCGCTGTTCAGAACTACTATGAGCGGCTTCGATTAAAACAGGCTCTTATATAGGGAAGAAAATAGGAATGAATTATTTTACGTACGTGGTGGAATGATATAACTTGAAAAATATGTGTGACTTCATTCTGGTTCAGAGCGATCATTTGATAAGCTCCACCTCTTTTTTCAGTTTCTAAAGTTTTTCCTCAGTTTCGTAGCACGGATGCACAAAAATGATTTCTTGTGAACATTCTGTCGAGCCGGACCGATAGCACTCTCATTGAAGCAACAAAATAACATGTTTTGTGTCGTGCTGTGCAGCTTGGTTGAAGAAAATGCTCCCGTCCCCATGTCGCATGTAAGCAGATTATTGCGTTCAGTAGACAGTAGATAGTGTATCCAGCGAATAAACACCGATGGTGCTCTCACACACGCAACGGTTTTAACCCGTATCTTATTGCGGTTTGTAACATCAAGCGATTTCGTTTGCTCGCTGTTGCGTGTTGCATCATGTTGCAACTTGGCAGCTGGGAGACGACGAAATTCTGTTTATGCTGATTGATTGAATCGACTTCATATTAGCTCTGCATAGTCGAACTAACTGCTTTTGTGAATGCGTACTAACAGGGCAGTTTATTATTCAATGTCGGTTATGCTGATCGCAGCCTTTGCGCTGCCCCTACAGTGGGGGGTTCACTAAATAAAGTGAAAATTAGACAACTACAACTGAATTTGATTGCATCCCGCACAGAATGTCTGCTTGTGTTGATGCCAGAAAATTATTAACCTTCAATTATTTTCTTATTTGCCTTGAAAAAAGCATGTTGCGGTTCAAAATCGGTTGCTTATTACAACCTTTGAGCTGCCCTAACATTGGGGGAATTAAGATACACGGACAACATGCACTGTGGAAGCTATTTCACATTCAGTAAATTAGACGGGTGCGACAAATTTAAATTGTTAGGATGCAACACAGAATTATTAACTTTCAATGACTTGTTTATTTGCCTTCAAAAAGGCATTTTGATTTCCAAAATTGGATTTCCTGATGGCAATCTTCATGCTGCCCCAACACGGGGGGAATAATGGCTGTCTGGCGACACACGCTGAGAAAAACCGCGCTGCTCCTGAGACGTGGTGACCAACCACAGGGCTAGTGCTGTTGCTAAGGAAGGACGACTGCTGTTGTCGCTGTACACACGCTGAGAAAAACCGCGCTGCTCCTGAGACGTGGTGACCAACCACAGAGCTGGTGCTACTGCTAAGGAAGAACGACTGCTGTTGTCGCTGTCTAGAACTATTATGAGCGGCTCCGGTTTTTTTTTTGGATTCAATATTCTTTATTTTTCTTACGGTTTTTTCATTATACATTTGTTTTTTGAACATTGTGAGAGATTCAATTTTATCAACTTTTCAACTCTGATGTTTTTAATGTACTATAAGTGTTACTACTTTTTCCTTTTCTACGTACATGATTTACATTTTAATGCTCGACATTAGAGTTTTAATTATTAAATAAATATACCTAGCTACTTATAAATAAAGCTCACGAATGAGCACCGCACTAGAGTTAAGTGCATTGTTTTTAGTGTTTTCAGCGTGTGCAGAGATTATGTTTTCGGTCATATCGATACCAGCTATTTGATGCACTTCTGATGTTCGGGTTCCGAAGGGCACGTTCAAGATCATTTTCAGGAACTTGTTCTGGATCCGTTGAATTTTTTGCAGGTGGGTTCTCACGCAGGTTCTCCAGATCGACGAGGCGTATAGAAGCATCGGCAGGATGACCTGTTTGTATACCGTCAATTTATTCACGACGGATAATTTCGATTTTCGGTTGATTAGCGGGTACAACTTCTTCATTAGCACTAAGCTTTTCGTTACTGTTTGCTCAATGTGGGGGCGATAAAGTAGCTTATGATCATAGGTCAAACCAAGGTAGCGAACATTTGACGACCAGGGAATATCCACATTGTTCAACCGAATCTTTGTTGTCGGCACCAAACGTTGACTATTCCGATGTGGGAAGGCTATGGTCTGAGTTTTTGCTGCATTCACACAAATTTTCCATGAGGTGAGGTAATTCACGAAGACGTTAAGCCCAGTTTGCAGCTTTTTAACTATTTGGTTGATCTGTCTGCCCTCGTACATAATGGCGGTATCATCAGCAAACAGCGACAGGATGCCTCCATTGGGTAGTTCAGGAATATCTGATGTGAATAAGTTGTACAGAACAGGACCAAGGATGCTGCCCTGTGGAACACCAGCTCCTACGTCGTATGGGTCAGACAGGCCACCCAGCACACAGACCTGAGATTTGCGCAGCGTAAGATAGTTTTGCACAATCTTCACTAGATAAACGGGATAGTTGTAGCGCTGTAGCTTGTAGATAAGCCCGTCGTGCCACACGTTGTCGAATGCTTTTTCTATGTCCAGGCAGGCCATGGCAGTTGTTTTAGATAGCTCCTTGTTCCGATTGATGAGTTTTGTTACTCTCTGCAGTTGATATGTTGTTGAATGGCCTCTGCGAAAACCGAACTGTTCGTCCAGGAATTTGTTGTTCACTTCTGCGTGGCACAGAATACGGCTGTAGATGCATCGTTCGAATACCTTGCTGAGGGCAGAAAGCAGACTGATGAGACGGTAGCTTTTGGGGCATGTGGGACGCCAAAATGACCGTGAGCAGTTGGGCAAATTACGTAATTCGGTTGCAAACTGTCTGTTTTTCACTTTCTCCAGACGTTCTTGAACGATTTTTGTCAGCTGTCTAGCGTAGAATCGGTGCCTTGGGTTACGGGTACGTTGATATTGCCTTCTCAGCGAGTTTCGCAAGGAAATTATGCGCTTGGTGTTATCGTCGATTTGCGCAAACTTACATGTCACTGGAACAGATGGGATGTAGCGGCACTCTGCTTCCTGGATGACGTCTATCATGGACTGTAGAGTACGATCGATGTCTCCAGTGCTGTTCAAAGTGATGTCCGCATCAAGATGGTTTTCAACATACCGCTGCAGCTGAACCCAATTTGCACGATGGTAATTTCTTCTTTGTTGAACTTGACGCCGCTTTACGTTAGCACCAATCTCAGCGATGACCGGAAGATGATCCGAGGAGAGCTCTGTTATGGTTTTCGGAATCGAAAATCGATCGGTGATGTTGGTCAGAAAAATGTCAAGCTTAGAGCCTACACCACCAGGAGAGATGTAAGTTGGCAATTCCGGATGAGCGGGATAGTAATCTCCAGCTTCGGAATCTTCTACGATGATGTTACCATTTGAGTTGCACCTGGAGTCACCTCAAGCGGAGTGGCGAGCATTGAGATCACCTGTGATGACGAAATTGCCTCCTCTTCTAGACAGCTTTTGGATGTCGTTCTTCAATTTCACCGTGGTTCAATTTGCCCGTCGAGACTGCTTCGGACAATAGACCGCAATAAATGTGAGTCGTCCATCAGTGGTGGTAATTTCGATTCCTACAGCTTCGACAAAGGTTGTGTTGAAACTCGGTAGTGATTTGTATGGTAGTCCTCTCCTTATGGCGATTGCAACCCCGCCCCCAGCTGAGGTTGTGCGGTCCAGTCTGGCTACCGAGTGTTCCGGCAGGCAGAAGTTTATGTTCGGCTTGTGTGTTCAGAAAATGTAGAAGTTCTAACTTCTTGTTGGCCACAGAGTGGGCATTCCAGTTAAGGATTCGAAAGAATGGTTCCATGACGGTAGTAAAAAGTCATCATGACCGCAATCTGTTCCTGGTTGGTGCGACAAGCCTTTGTTTGCTGATCGAGTTTAAGAAACAGCGTAGCTAGCTGTTCCATCGAGTACAAATTGCTACTTGCTGGGGGCATGCTGGCAGCCTGTGCATAACTCAAAAATCCGGGGGGGTCCTGGCTAGGAACACCACCAGTTGGAGGAGGTGGAAACGGCAACGTACTTGAGGTCGCTGGCGGGGTTGGTGTAACGCTAGGTTGTACACTTTTTCTATTCGACGGTCGCTGGCGATTGGCAATTTCACTTCGAATTTTGATAAATTCTGCTCGTTTTGGACAGGAACGGCTGTTCGTAGCATGCTCTTTGTCACAGTTGAGACACTTGATTTGTTCGGCTTCCTCAACAAGACAATCCACTGTTCGATGCGGACCTGCACATTTCATGCAGCGACTCTTGATGTGGCAATTATTTGTGCCATGTCCATAGTTCAAGCAATTGGAACACTGCGTGACATCGCGATGAATCGGTTTGTATCGCTCCCATTGCACGATGATGTTGAATAGGGCGGTGATTGTTTTCACTGTGCTCAGTGTAGTTGAACCCCTGGTCAGGTGGATCAGGTATAACTGATCACGATACTTGATGGCTTTGTTGTGTCTTATCATTTTGTATACTGATTCCACTTCCAGGCCGCAAGCGACAAGCTCCGTTTTTAACTCGTCCAGTTCCAATTCCGGTAAACCACGCAGTACAACTTTGAATGGTTTTGTAGCTGCAATATCGTGAGTAAAATACTCCGCTTTTGTTTGCTTCAGGTAAGCCTCTACTGCCTTGTAATGTGGGGTGGATGGAACGACGATTTTGTAGCCGTCCGTGCATAGCCTCAGGGTAGCTATCAGCCCTTTGCTGATAAGTTCATTGAAGTGTTGCCTTAGTCCAGGCGGGAAACCTTTTACGTAGAAAGGCGGCATTTTCTCCTTTTTTCCGTTTTCTCGATAGTTTGGCCAGCCAGCGATGCAAACTTGTTAGCAGCTAGTATCTTCTTGGCGATTCCATCATCAGCAGGGTCACGAGGACGCTTATTGTTTTGCTCCTTACTGGAACCCGTTTTTCCCATTTCGTTGGGACACGACAACGTACTGTTGTATAACGAATGCGATAGGTAAAACAAACGAATGCGATGGGTAAACTAAAACTTTCAGTTGTTGTAACAAACACGTCTGTACACACCAAGCGTGAGACGAAGAATATGAGCGGCTCCGGCTGAAAAAGGCTCTTATATAGGCCAAATAGCATGTTTTCAATTGCAAGGTATATGATCCTGTCGACCGTGCTTGGGAAGCAAGCATATAACGACCAATCAGAGGTCGAATTTTTCGTTTTGACAAGGCTTGACTATTTTCAATAGTACAATAGTGTGAATAATAAAATTACAATTATGTTATTTTGGGAAGAATCTTAGAAGATTTTCCAATCTATTGCTGCAAGAACGAAGGAAATCCATCGAATACTAACCGATTTATTAGCATTTGAAATTGGACATATTTTTCACTTTTTTCGGTTTTAGATTTTCATTTCACATCCCTATGTAGCCGAACTTCCTGAGAGAAGTATTCTACTTCAAAACATTCCATTTTCGTACATTCACTAGAAATACATGGTGTTGAATCTTTTTCTTATGTCCTAAATACAGATTAACCGATTACAGATTAAGCTTGCTTTTGAATAAACAATATATATAACTTAAATCTATGCAGAAAGTAGCCTAATACACAATCTCTTACACCTTTCTTTTTCGGTGTTGTCGTTTTGTTGTAGCTACATTGTTCCATCCTCTCCTCCCGCATCATCAGTAATCAATCCTCCAGCAACTAAAAAACAGATAGTTTAATCATAAAACTTATTTTCAAACAGTAAATTGAAAGTATACAGGCATAGTGCAATAAATATATGAGTTTCTTATGTCGTCTAATTTTTTTTTTTTTTTTTGTCAGGGAATTAGAATTACGTTGTCCATTAATGTGAACTTTTGTAATAATGTGTCGTCTAATTACTAGAAACCCTAAATAGTGTTTGAAGAATAAATTTTTGGTTTACAAACAAATTTTTGCTTCGAACGCTTCGAAGAATTAAGAATTAAATTCTGAAAAAGATTTTGAAGCGTCATCATTGGTTTAGTACACTCGAATTACGGACTTACTGGTATCGAAATGATAGAAGCTATGTCAAATAAAACTATTCCCAACATTTGATAAAAATCGCTGCAATCCCCAAATGATACCATAAGCTTTCTTCATAGTCAATTAGTAAGCAACTAAATTAGTTGTAAGATTAGTTCTCTTTACTTGACAAGTAGGTTTAAATCCATTCGAATAACAAGCCCTTATCGCCAAAGCAAATAAATCCTAACAATTATAATTTCACATTAAAATAGTGTTGATTGATTAGCCACGCAAAATAAATAATTGATAATTTACTATAAAATACTTGAGTTACAAATGAACCTTCGTGAGCAATAATAAAAGTGTTGAAAAAAGAGATATTGTTAACACTTTTATTATTGCTGACCAAGTATCCCTTTTACGAACTAATCGATGCAATACTCTTGTATTAATTGATGTAACTGATTCGACCAAACTGCGTTCGATCAAAAATACGATACGAAGCGTTCAAAACAAAAATATATGTACATTTATACAACACAACATTATGATTGCATTCATATAGTTTCTCACCTACTCATCGCGGTCAGATGCACCATCTTCTTTTGGTGTGAATTTCATTGAAGTTTCTAAAAATGGAAATGTAAAATTATTCAAATAGGATACAACATAATGTAGTATCTACATACCGTTATTTTCTATCAAATGATATAAGCCGAATTCGTAAATTGAGGTAGCTGCCTTTCCTGACAATTCATTGCTGCGGAACCACGGTGACCGCTAGCTTCAGCGGCTTGTACCACGCAGAAGTAATTTCCTTTAATTGAAAAATGTTAACCATAGTTAATTGCTTGATTTTACTTCATATTTATAATTACCTTACTCGTGAACACTCAATCAAAACGATCAAAACCGATAAACAGAGACAAGCAACACAATAACACTGGAGTGGAGACTAAACTAAAACCTAAATTAATCCACCTATCGGTCAGACTCAGCCTTTCTCATTCAAACTTATTATTTGTAAAAATAGATTTACATGCATGCTTAAATCCAATAAAGGTATATTCACTCTTCGGGTTCTAAAATATTGATGTTGTAATTAAAGTATAAAATATGAAATTTGACGTAATGTTAGTGCTTAAGAAATAGCGAAATAAAAGAAATGACTCTTAATTTCGAACAATTCAATCACGAGCAATACCGGGAACGTTCAGATAGTACGATACCATGTTGTCATATCATGTTGAGGCCATATATATTGGTCAAAGCAGGTATAGTGTTGAATAGTCTTTGAATTTCTTTTCTTTCCAAAACTTTTGAACAGCATATCAAATTGTTATGAAGTTTGTTATTTGTAAATTTGAGAGATGACTCGTTTGTATGACACTAGTTATGTTCAAATAAGTCGTGTAATACTTGAGATAATAGACTTTCGTTGTTTTAGCAATTTAATACATAACGGTTGCTTAAATTCGATTATAATCATATGTGAAGGGAACGTATAGGGCAGCCAAATTCATCAGTTAACCCTTCACTAGCCCGTTCATCTGATATCAATATTGTTCAAATCTCTGAGAAAAGTGAGTGAGTTCAAGTAGTCTTCACATATTTAAACATAACAGGCAAATTAATAATCCGTTTGCAAAAAAAAATCATTAGGGTCTTATGGGGCAACAAGACCTTCCATATGACACTGATTTTATGAAAATTGGTCCAGCCATCTCTGAGAAACTTGAGTGAGATTGAAGTCTCCAGAACACGTTTCTTTCCATAACTTCTGAACCACATGTTCAATCTTCATAAAATTTAAAAGTTAAGGGTTTTGGAGACAGCCCAATCAATTGAAACCAGTTTTATTGAAATCGGTTGTGTGGTTTCTGAGATATTGATGTTTCGTGATTTTTACATTTTGATACATAACCTCTAAACTAAAAATCCGATTACAATGAAATTCAATAGCAACCTATGGCGCAACTAGGCCTTTCATTTGCAATTAATTTCATGAAAATCGGTCCAGCCATCTCTGAGAAAAGTGAGTGAGAAAAAAAAGTTGCACATACACACACACACACACACACATACACACATACATACATACATACAGAAAATGCTCAGTTCGTCGAAAGGGGTCGAGTGGTATATGACATTCGGCTATTGGGACCACTTTTATACCTTTGGTTTTTCCAGTGATTGCTATACCTTTCTAGAAGAAAGGCAAAAAATTGAAGACTGAATGATGGATGCTGACATGACAGCGACATAACAATGATCAGGGATGCCAGACGATTTGAACTGAAGAGCAGCAACGCGTTAATGCGCAATTTTCAGAAAATCCAAGAAGATCCATATTTGTTGTAGAAATATGGAAAATATAAATATGATAGTGTCGTGACGCTTTTTCCGATGGCTCTCCATATCGCGTCCGTTGCTGCCGAATATCGTCAACTGAATGATCTCTGTTTTTCATTCGCTCTATTTTCCAGCCTCAAGTAAAATAAAGCTGCGCTTCATTCTTACTCTTCTCTCTCTCTCTCTCTTCATGTGCTGTGGGCAGCGGTGCCAGGTATCCAGATTTAGCTGGATTATCCAGATTTTTGAACATGTATCCAGGTAGACAGATTTGATGTCCAATTATCCAGATTTTTCATGAATGATCCAGATTTTATCCAGATTTTATTTTCTCTGTTCCGCAAAAAGGTCATCACTTCAAATTTGACGCGAAATTTTGCAATTTTGTCACCAAAAATTTTACGTACCCCAAGACTTTTATCCGAAGAATTTACCTTTCACCCCACGAAATGACTTCCAGATTTTTTCCAGATTTTTTTTGCCTTTTCCAGATTTTTAAAAAAATGACCTGGCAACGCTGGCTGTGGGTCCCGCACCACCGTATTAGCTCGCTTTACCCGTTCTCTCTCACTCGACTCACAGACTCTCATTCAACCGATTATTCTCTCGTCTAGGACCGAGTCCTTTCGTTTTTCGACAGTCAGATTTTTTTTTTTTTAATCTTGCGTTTTGCTTTTAATCGCTGCGTTTTTGTATTTACACGCTAAATGTTTAATGCGGTGTTTGCCCCTCTTCTATTCACACGTCACTTGTTTCTTATACACTATAATCCCTACAATATTCTCCTTCTCTACTCTCATTATATTTTTCAATACTTCGATTGATAATATCTTTTTTTGGTTTAAATTTGAATATAATTGTGCATGCACATATCTTATGTATGTATTTTCGCGTATTAACGTATTAACAGTATTTCTTAAGGACGGTATGATGTTCTTATTATTAACGACGATAAATAATAGACAAATCATTAACAAAAGTGGATGTATTTATTCCTATAGTATGTCTGTTAGTTTTTTTTTTTGTTTTGTTTTATAGATACCTTACTTGAAAACACCATAAACATACTAATCGTCGTACCGTGCTGGCTTTCGAATGCCTTCTCGACGACGTAATGTTCGTTCAATACAATTATAATCGTTGTCTCGAATGGGCTGCTCTAATATTTGCGGTAAGGGAGCCTGGTTTTCTCCGATATCAATTTCGCAATGTAGCTCTTCCGTAATATCGTGACTATCAAGGTTGACCGTAGTTTCTCTTTCTTCTTCAAAAGGTGCTCTTTTGACGTCTTGGACGTTGCGCGAGTATTGGATTCCGTTTCTACTCATAACGACAACCTTGGCCCCGTGCCTCGCCACCACCGTGAAACGCTCAGCCGAAAACATTGGATCTGTCTTAGTTTTTGGGTTTGTGTATAATAGTACACTGTCTCCCACTCGAACGTCACTGTACTTGGCGCCCCGAGATTCATCTGCATACGTTTTGCTATAATGCTTTGCTTCCTTATCTCTTTCTCTTATGTTTATTCGGTCCAACTCTTTGTCATTTTTCTCCGTCCAGAGGCTGGGAAACGTTCCTCGAAATTTCCACCCTACCATTAACTCGAACGGTGTCACGGTTAATCTAGAGTGGGGTACAAGGGTGTTGTGCCTATGCACATACTGCTGTAGTGCCATTCGCCAGTTCACTCCATCTATTTTAGAAGTGGCCAGGGCTTTTATGATTCCCTGGTTTTGACGTTCCACCGCCCCATTTGACTGCGGACTCAATGGTATGGATTTTCGCACCCGAACGCCTTTGTCCCCCCAAAACTCAGAGAAACTAGCACTTTGGAAAGGCGGTCCGTTGTCACTCTGAATTATTCTAGGGCAGCCCCAGAGTTTGAAAATGTCGCACAAAATCGCGTTTGTACTGACTGCATCTGTTTGTCTGATTTCGGTGACTGAAAGAAAGCGGGAGTACGTATCTACTACTATTAAAAATTCTCCCGAGCCGAATCCTGGAACGCATAGGAAGTCTATCTGTAGGATTTCCCATGGTTTCTCCGGCAGTTCCCGCGCAGTAATGCTTCCTTACGTAGCGATTTGGGTAAGACGATCTTGTCATCTTTAAACACCATCGATCCAAGTTTATGAAGACTCTTTTTCTGACATTCGTATTTACTTAAGCTTGGGAGCCAAACATCGCAATCCAATGCCTCACAAATTTGTTGTATCTCTTCATCTTGTTCTGCATGAGTTTCAATTTCGCTTAAGGTCAAATCCATGCAGCCTGCATCAAGAGTGAATAGTAAATGGTTACTGTTCTCTTCCTCGAAAGGTTCATCGTTATGCGAACATTTAATTAATCTTGAAAGAGAGTCAGCTACATTTTCTGTTCCTGTAACTCTTCTCACTACAAAGTCATGGCTGCAGACAAAGCGCCCATGCTTCGGCGCGACAGACCGCGCGTTTTCCTATATGATGACCTGAGCCGAATATAAACTCGTTTGCTGCAGCATCCGTTCGGATAGTGAAAAATCTACTCATCAAATAAAAGGTAAACCGCTCAACACCCCAAACGACTGCCAGGGCTTCTCTATGAGTTTGCGGATACCTCTGCTCTGATGCGGTTAGCGCTTTCGATGCACACGCTATTATTCTTGGTATCTCTTGGGCATTGAACTGCACAAGGATTGCTCCCAAACCTGTTGCTGAAGCATCAACGAACTGTTTTGTTTTGTCTTTCGGGCTGTAATAACCCAGGGTTCTAATCGAATTGATAGCGTTATTCTGTAGGTCCCGGAACTCGGCCTCCTCGTTTTCTGTCCAGTAAAAATTTTCGGAACTGGCTAACGCACGAAGAAACTTTGTCCTAGAAGCTCGATTTATCAAAAAACGGTCTATGAAGGTTACCAACCCCAAAAAACTTTTCACCTCAGAGCAATTAGATGGTTGACGAAAATTTTTAATTGCATTCAGTTTATCATCTTCTATTTTCCATCCGTCGGCTGCTACTGTGAAGCCTAAAAATTTTACCGATGAGCTACCAAACACGCACTTAGATGGATTGATTTTGACTCCATGTTCTTTTAGGCGGTCCATCACTACTGCCAAGTTGGCATCGTGTTCGTCTTTGGTCTCGCCATATACAATAATATCATCGAGATACTTTCGGACACCCTTAATATTTCCCAATATTTTCCTCTGTAGCACCTCTTGGAAAATATCTGGCGCATTGCATAGGCCGAAAGGCAATCTAACGCAGCGGAACATTCCTACTTCGGTGAAAAAATTAGTCAGATGTCGACTATTCTCATGTAATTTGACATGGAAGAACGCATTCGACAAATCAATCGTCGAAAACCATTTTGCACCGTTTAACTCTGCTAGTATTTTCTCTAAGGTTGGCATTGGAAAGGGAGTTCTAACGATGTACTGGTTGGGTCCACGAAGATCTATCACAAGCCTGAAATCCTCCTTTCCTTTCGGAATGACCAACATGGATGAACAGAATGATGAGTCCATTGAATTTGTGACTGGTTCAATAATACCAGCCGAAACTAGCTGTTGCAGCCTTCTCTCCACGAGTGGCTTCATGGCTAGTGGTACATTCACAAAAACGTTACGACAAGGAGGTTTAGTTTGATCATACTTAATTTCGACCGGAGGTATATTAAATCTCGGAAACACGACCTCTGAGCTGATGGTCGAAATCTCTAGGGTATCGGAATGCAATCTCCAAGATTTTTGGTTTATGTTGATTGGAACTTGTAAACCCAATAGCAGTATGCTATATCTTGTTGCCGTAGGCCTTCCTAGTAACGAACGTGCCTCTTTCACCACGTAGAACTTTTCTAACAAATTGGGCCGATCCTCAGATATGAAAAGGAATGCTTCGAAAGTGCATACCACTTCTATTTCACCTGCTGAAGCATATGCTTTCAAAGGCCGATCTGTTTCCATTCTGACATTATACAAACCGCTGCTGTGGCATTTGTTCCCTTGTAATTGCGTAAATACTTTTTCTGTCAACGTGTTGACTTGAGCGCCAGAATCAATTAAGAAAATGCATGATAAACCCGCTAACTTGGCCTGGATCAAACCTTCTTCTAGTTGTACTGTTGCAATGACCATTTGTTCTGTTGTAACCACCGGTTGAACTTCCAACTCTGCAATCTAGTAAGTAAATGGTTTGTAAGACCCTAATTCACAGATCATCTTTTCTTTCGTATATACGTTCACCAGACAATTAAATGAAAGAAAACATTGTTATAAAAAAATGTTTATTAACAGTACCATTCTGGTAATAATACTAAACTATGTTTTCAGTCTATGTACTTTGAAAGTGAAATACGAAAAAAGAGAGAAAAAAATCAATTGGAGTCACTTATCGGTTATGTCACTTACATCTTCGGATATAACAGCTTTTTCTGTTTCTTCTCCCTCAGCAGCTAACATTGCAATTTTCTCCGATACCAGTGGCTTCTGATCCTCTATCATTCGACTATTTGTAGATCTCACGAACGACCTGCAAGCTCTTTGCAGGTGACCCAAACGTCCACAATTCCGACAAACCATGTTCACTGCCTTGCAGTCCTCCGCCTTATGGAACAGACCGTTGCATCTGAAACAGCGACTTGCAGTAGTCTCCGGCCTGTTTCTCCAAACTGTCCGCGGAGTCCTTGCAAATCGCGACCTGAAATCTCCTCTACGATTGTTTGAAAGAGTTTCATATCTTCCACCATCGAATGATCGTTGGATATTTTTCTCTCTGGTAGGTACCGCGGTGACACGAGCTACCGTTGTTGGCTCCTGGTTGCTGTGTTTTATACGAAAATACTCTTCGTTTAGTCGTATAGCTTCGATTTCTCGGACTTTGTCAACAAGCTCTGCAAAAGAGCCTTTGCGGCTAAGCATTTTAAGTGCCATCGTGCGAACTTCGCGACATCTCGAATGTTCTGCTACACAGGATACAATTTCCTCAAGTTCCTTACTCTCGCTAAACTCGCACAAACGCGCTGTTACTCCTACTCGCATGAGAAACGCAAGGTCCGTTTCCTCAGGTTTCTGGTTCATAAGGTTTAGCTTCCGACGCTGAAGCATTAGTCCGAGCCTGATCCGAAATATGTTTTTAAGCGCCATAAAGCGTTTGAAAAAGGATGAGTATCCTGATTCGGTGCGTCTGGAGTCGACTTTGTATTCCTGAATATGTCCAGGAGCCGTTGGCCTGCTTTAACTTTAAACACAGTAAACTGAGTGGCTTCATCAACGACTGCCGCTAATTTCATTGTATCTATCAATAAATCTTTCCATATTTCGAAATCGTGCCTACCGATTACATCACCGTCGCAGGACGGCTTGCATTCTGGAACGGTAATCGCGGAAACAGACATCTGCTTCACCGACGACATGAATCGTGTCATTTCTGCACTGCCCTTGGTACCTTGCCACTGTGTACTGGTTGGGCCAACATCGTCTATGAAATCTACACTATTTATCTCGCTGCTTATGCTTCTTGGTGTATTCAAACTTGTTTGAAGCGATAAAATTGTTTCACGTGCTTTACTCAATTCATTATTCAACTCTACGTTGCTAGACTTTAACTCAGCAAGCTCTTTTAGGACCGTATCCAATTTTTCGTTTTTTTTCTTACATTTTCTGTAACATTAAAAAATATCAAACGTTAAAAATGTCGATCAGGTACAATTCCATAAACAAATGAGTTTTTTTTTTTTTTTTTTTTTAATAACACTGTACGCCATTTTTTTTTCACCCATCGCTCATGGTTTTCTATTTTTTTTATTCTCAGAAACACGATAGCGGCATTTTTTCTTTTTCTTTTTTTTTTTTATATCGCGCATTCTTTTTTTCATTAATTCAATAGCCTACTAACCTAAATGCATATTAGAATCCGTCTTCTCATATTCCTTTTACTATTTTTTTTTGCATGGCAATTAAATTTGGTTCACTGTAGTACTATCAACGGGGCCATTTTCTTTTTTTTTTGGCATGCTTTTCTGCTGCGTGTTTATGGGGCATATTTTCGTCCCATTAATTATAATCAACAACGCGTAATTTATTTACACAGTCGTTACACAATTTCAAGTTCGTGAAACCTTTAGAGCGGGGTATAATACCTACCTAACAGGAGCGTCGGGTTCTCCAACTGCGCCATATTTGTCGTGACGCTTTTTCCGATGGCTCTCCATATCGCGTCCGTTGCTGCCGAATATCGTCAACTGAATGATCTCTGTTTTTCATTCGCTCTATTTTCCAGCCTCAAGTAAAATAAAGCTGCGCTTAATTCTTACTCTTCTCTCTCTCTTCATGTGTTGTGGGTCCTGCACAGGGTTGCCACATTTATATCTGTATTTTTCTTTGAAAATATCTGTATATTTGTATCTCGGGCCAAAAAATCTGTATTGAGCAAACTCAGAATCTTGGATGGAAAAAATTTACTTGCAGAACATATTTAAACAAATTCATTCTTCTCTACATGATGTTCATACAGGTTTTTGTTAAATTTATTTTTAAAAGTTTTCGTTAATTTAATATTAGAATCTCCTTCTTGTTCTGCAACGTAGTTTTCAGCTTTTTAAATTGAGATCATTAGCTTAGGGGCCATGCAATTTCTGGTTTCAATTATATATTAAAAGTATGCGTTCTAAACAAACCGAAGAGTGTAGATTTATATAAAAAATTTTCACAAATGATCTGTAATAGAAACTTGAAATTACCATCCCGCCTAATGGTGTTCAACAGCTCAGACCAAGTTAAGTCATTTGTTTCAATGAATCTTCCGGTCAAAAAGTTTTTTTTTCAGCGTGCGAAATTCGTTAGACAGCCCTTGTCAGTCAGTTATTGTTACGAATTTGGGGAATTATCGCATCATTTAAATTTTCCAATTTCACGAACGATTTAAGATTACTTAAAGCTGCCATTTTTATAACAGGATCGGTGAAATCGCTCCTCTTTGCAATTTGTTTCGAATCCTGACAAATATTTCGAAACGTTCGTTTTCGGGCTTCGTTCAAGTCACATTCCATTTCTTTTTTATCGATACCTACATAATCCTGATGTTGTTTTTTTTACAAAACTTTGAAAATCGAATCGAATTCTACCTTTGAAATTGATTTCAGTTCATTGGTATAACAAAAAAAATCTGTAAAATCCATCGCGTGCGTCGTACGCAGAGGATCGCGATGTTTGGCAAGAAATATACTCATGGTTAGTTTTCGTAATAAGCGCGCAACATTGTTATATTCTGTTTTTCAGGTGTGTTTTTTTTTGCGGAATCGTATCGTTTTTTTTAGAGCAGACAAAGTGTGTACGAGAAACGTCGTTGGTCGATCAATTAGGTAGAAAATGCCCGGTTGACCGAACCCCTAGTGACTCCGCGTCGATACCTTCATGAGGTCGAATTATCTGCAAATAGATCAACAAAGCGCAATAGATTTCGGTGTAAAGAGGATCACCTTACGAAGAGATATCATATCATTTCAAGTTGTCCCAATTTGATCATTGTTACATTGTAAAACTGAATAAGTTCGAATCGCATTATGAATATCATGGCGGATATAATTAACTTGTTCGCGCGATACTTGTTCTAAAGAACCCGACACTCGAAACCAGCGCATCGTTTACCAAAACGAACCCTGCTGTGTACCTTGCCCTTTCTCCAACATCCCAGTGATTTCTCGTGAAAGTGCAGAGGTGTTCTCGGCTTCCAATAAGCGAGTATCACGTCAACATTTTCCTATACAAATTCCTTCTTTGACCTGCATTAAATAGGATGCGGCCGGCGCTAGTATTGCCTAAAATCAAGGTCACCAGATTTTACACATTGAGGATGCATGTTGGTCCCAAGCATCATCTGTTGGTTCTCTGTGTAATTACAGCTGATCTGGCAATAACGGAGTAGCAACCGCGGGCGGTAAATCATACTCATGCTCATAATAAGAAAATCTGTAAAATCTGTATTTTTAGCAATATTCTGTTATTCTGTAATACAGATTCTGTATTGCTTTTTCAGTTCAAAAATCTGTAAAATACAGAAAAATCTGTATATGTGGCATCCCTGGTCCCGCACCACCGTATTAGCTCGCTTTACCCGTTCTCTCTCACTCAACTCACAGACTCTCATTCAACCGATTATTCTCTCGTCTAGGACCGAGTCCTTTCGTTTTTCGACAGTCAGATTTTTTTTTTAATCTTGCGTTTTGCTTTTGATCGCTGCGTTTTTGTATTTACACGCTAAATGTTTAATGCGGTGTTTGCCCCTCTTCTATTCACACGTCACTTGTTTCTTATACACTATAATCCCTACAGATAGATTTCAACAACACATAAAAGATCGATCCAGGCTAGTCGGTTGAATCAGTGGATCGGTTAATTCCAAAAGAATACACTACACACTAATACACAACACTACATTTTCAATTACTGAGTAACTGTTAGATGTTGCTTTTTATCGAGCTGCGTTTGTTTGGAAATTAAAACAGTGAAAAAAGTAAAAAATGAATAGAAATATACATACATTTGCTGAATATTCTGTAGATTTGGCATGCCTGGTTATGTCAAATCAACCGGTACGTTTTGCTTATGTCTTCGTTTTCGCGACGGTACTACACCCTACATCGTCTCGGACTACACTTTTTAGCCTTAACCTGAAACGAGAACCCAAACGAAACTACACCCAGTTGTTAATTTTTTCGTACGGCATTTGATAGCATTTATTTTTGTTGTTGGTGTTTTCAAACTACACCCTGCCGCTTTCGGGTGTAGTCCGGGAAAATGAAAAAAAAAACACCTACAGGGCACAAGTGTAGTCCTTGTGTAGCTACACCGCAAAAACGAATTCGGCATTAAAGCTGCGTGCAAGAAGCTTATGTTCCCGCAGTTATGTGATGCCTGTTCAACGTTTGTTAAACCAGAACGTTAAGAAGCGTATTCACTTGAAACACAGCACACGTCATATTACAGATTAGCCCAGATGCATCCTTCAATGACTGCCAAGCAATGGATCGCAAGTTCGAATCTCACCAGGAACCCAACACAAAAACGATGGTTTATAAAAAGGGTGGTATTGCTTTCTAATATAAATTAAAAATTTACCCATAGGTATATCCACAAGTAAAAAACTAATACGACGCAAATAATAATTATAAGAAAAAAATTGAATTTTAATTTTGCATTTTGTTTGTGCAAAAAGAGCTGGTTAATGTCGTTTAAACTTTTTCCCCGCCCTTATTCAGCGCGAGCTGCGTAAGTACGTTCTAATGCGCGAAACAAACGTTGGCAAAGATTATTATTAAACAAGCGTTTGACAAGAGCCTTTCTAAAGTCGAGCAACGGTTTAACAGATGTTTAATAAGTTTTTTGTTCGACAGGTCGAACACATGCCGAACAGTAGCGTAATAAATGTTTTTCGGTGCAGCTGCTCAACGCTGGTTTAACAAGTGTTGAATGGAATATTCTGCTGTTGTTGTTTAAAACCCTCTTCGCCGTTCCTAAGCAACTGTGTGTCGGATAATTTCTCCAAATTTAACTGAACAACCATTGAACAGAAGTTTTTTATTTTTCATTTCGGTTGTTGTTCAACTGTAGCCTAATAAAAGTGATGGAGTAACATTTAGGCAACAATAATTGTTCCTTGGGTACAGCATTGGTAGTAACAGGAGAGTTGTGTTGCTTCCTGGAAATAAAACAACATCCATCACAGCAACTTCCAGCCTGCGAAGCGAGTCGTTAACCTACAAAATGGAGTAAGGAAAGAATTAATTGTTTTCTTTTTTTTTTACTCTCGCTTTTTTACCGTCGGTCTAGTTCCGCCACTGTTGTGGCCAATCACCGACGCCCAGGGAGACAACTCCACACCCAGGACCCTAACTCACGACCCGTTTATTAACGGACCGGCGCCAACGGCTTTACTTCCTCATGCGATGGAAGGCGTGATCCCAGAGATTTTTCGCCTCAGAAAATCTCCCGGTGTCGGCTAGGATTGAATCTAGACCAGTTGGGTTGGTTGTGAGTGGATCACGCCACCTCACAACCATCGACACCTATGTCGGCGGTGGGATTCGAGAACCCAGGCGTCGAACGTGGTTGGCGGAGACGTTACCAACCACACTAGGCCCCCGCTCAATCTTGTTTGTTTTCTTTTAGTACCAATTATATTTGCAATAAACACAAACAAGATCTGAGAAATAATATTGTATACTTACTCAACATTTTAGATTAATCTGAATATTACAGATTTCTCTGGAATAATGATTAACCGCAAAACCTGTTCCTTTTACATCTAAAGCGAAACACGAACAAAACTGATAGTGAAGCCACAGGCTAACAGACATAACATGTCGAACAAATTTTCAATAAAATCATCGTTTGGATGATTCCAGTACTTTACGTTAGTAACACTAGCACCATATGCTGTCATCTTCACGCTGCGTCATGTATTTCGACATCAGCGCCAACGTTACTGCATGTGTCAAATGGGGAACTACAAAATATGTATGAGATTGCATGACAGCGCCCCAGACGACGTTTTCGCGCGATGACTGTTATTCGATTGAAAATTTGAAATGAACGTTTTCTGTGGCGATGGATCTAGGTTCCAGTGTTACGTCTGTTAGTCTGTGGTGAAGCTTTCGTTATTTTGACAGTTCTATTTTTCGGAATCTCGGTAAGAACTTTTTGGGTTCAACGAGATCTCGGTTAAATGATGTCAAGCTTCCGAGATTCGGTATTTTAGTTAGCCAATAGCAATTTTAGCCTTGGAAGACAACATTACACGCGTTATTTGCGAGATACCAGCCGAAATGCTCGAAAAAGTGACCCAAAATTTGACTTTTCGTATGGACCATTTAAAACGTAGCCGTGGCCAACATTTAAATGAAATTATCTTTAAAAAGTAAATGGCATAAACCAATTTATCGGCTCAAATAAAGATTTCAGCCAGTCTTGTAATTTTTATGCGTTTTTTTTTAAAAGAAGAACCAAATTCTTGAAAAATCACCCTTTATATGGTCGGCGTGCGGCCAGACCGAGTCAAGCGCCAAACACATTGTTTTGAGTAATTAGCAGTTGAAGTTTGACCACCCATAAATTAATCGTGTTTGAACTTATCGTTAATTCAATGCAAACATGTAATGAACAGGGTTTAATGAATGTCCTTTTATCATAAATACACGAAAAATATCAATAATTGATAAAATATTTGGTTTTTATTTTTGACACCTATGCACTCAGTTTACTCTGGTCGAACAAAAATTTTAAAAGTTGGTCTTCAGTTCGGTCTGTTCAAACGTTTTTTCTACAACATATCAACTTGTCTATTAAACAAGCTAATTTTTCTCACTAGTCAAACGTAATACATAGACATCAACACTGCTTTATCTCTCAGGCCAATCTGTATCAGAAATTATACAGCTGATAGACAAGCAAAGCTTTATTTCTGTTGCTCTATTTCCTGGTGCCAAAGCGCACCAAGTGCTAAGTGTTAAGATAGTATCAAAATGAAATGCTCTGGTATTTTGGAGCGGGTATTGTTCAATTTTATTAATTTAACGTATATTGACCCAGTCCTGACGTTTGTTACAAGAAAAAATTAATAAGTTTTGAAAAATATCAAATGGAAATAAAATGCACTTGGTTCGGTCTGGCTCAACAAGATCTTGAAAAAAAGTGATGTGCCCATTGAAACGAAATTCGGCTCTGCGAAAACCACCTGGCTGTTTATTTCTCTAATTCTGATGACAGTCGTATTAACGAGCTGTCCGAAGCGGAGAAATCAGTTACTGATTGAAATAAAGCGCAAAGTTAGCTTTTAAATCACAAACAATCACTTTATTTAGATACCATGTCTGTGTTTATGGTTCACTCTGGTCGAACGCAATTTCGTTCTTTTTACAAAGTGCAACAACGATTTTGACGTAGAACTACGTTTTTCTTTAGCCTGTAAAGGGATGTAAATAGGAAAACTATTAAATAGGAAAACTATTAGGGATGTAAATAGGAAAACTATTAACGAAAAAGGGACGAAATATGTCCCTTTTTAAATGCTTATAAATCAGTTTGTTTTCAACCGATTTCCTTCATTTTTGCAGCAATTGTTTGGAAAATTATACACGCATCCACCCAAATGTAGAAAATTGTTGATTGATTATGCAAACTATTGTACTATTGATAATTGTCAAGCCTTGTTTAAACGAAAACTACGTACTCTGATTGGTCGTTATAAGATTGCTTCCCAAGCACGGTCGACAGAATCATATACCTTGCAATTGAAAACATGCTATTTGGCCTATATAAGAGCCTGTTTCAGCCGAAGCCGCTCATAATTGATCTGGACAGCGACAAGTTGTCAACAGTAGTCGTCCTTCCTTAGCAGCAGCACTAGCCCTGTGGTTGGTCACCACGTCTCAGGAGCAGCGCGGTTCTTCTCAGCGTGCCTCGCCAGACTGCCATTATTCCCCCGTGTTTGGGTAGCATGAAGATCGTCATCACCAAATCCAATTTTGAACAGCAAAATGCCTTTTTTCAAGGCAAATAAACAAGTCATTGAAAGTTAATAATTTTTGACAACGTAAGCAAGCATTCTGTGCGGATTCTAGCAGTTACATCTGTCGCGGCCGTCTAATTTACAGAAGGTGAGAAATAGCTTCCACAATGCATGTTGTTTGTGTATCTTAACTCTCCCACTGTTGGGGCAGCACAAAGGTTGCGATCAGCAACCGATTTTAAACAGCAAAATGCCTTTTTTCAAGGCAAATAAACAAGTAATTGAAGGGTGAAAATTTCCTAGCATCAACACAAGCAAACATTCTTCGCGGGATCCTAGCAATCAAATTCTGTTGTAGTTTATTTAGTTAATACCCCCACTGTTGGGAAAGCACAAAGGCTGCGACCAACATAACCGATTTTGAATAACAAACTGCCCTGTTAGGACGCATTTACAAAGGCAATTAATTCGAATATGCAGAGCTAATATGAAGTCGATTCAATCAATCAGCATTAACAGAATTTCGTCGTCTCCCAGCTGCCAAGTTGCAACATGATGCAACACGCAACAACGAGCAAACGAAATCGCTTGATGTTATAAACCGCAATAAAATACGGGTTAAAACCGTTGCGTGTGTGAGAGCACCATCGGTGTTTGTTCGCTGGAAACAAATATCGAATGCGAATTGTGGAATAATTCGTCTAAAGAATATTAGAGAATTAGACAGCTGAACTGAAAGGCGTGGCATACTACGTAGCACCCTTCGGCTATTAAAGAGTGTTTCTGGGAAAACTAGCTACATTTATTAGTCGGAAGGCGAGCTCGATGGACCGTCTACAACGTTGACAGCAGTAGAAGCAGATACAGCACTCAGAAGTAACAGCGGGTTGCGCCTGTGGCTGCCTTCAAATTAAATAAATCACTTGCGCTGTGGTTGGTCACCATGTCTCAGTAGCAGCGCGGTTCTTCTCAGCGTGCCTCGCCAGACTGCCATTATTCCCCCACTGTTGGGGCAGCATAAAGATCGTCATCACCAAATCCAATTTTGAACAGCAAAATGCCTTTTTTCGAGGCAAATAAACAAGTCATTGAAAGTTAATAATTTTTGACAACGTAAGCAAGCATTCTGTGCGGATTCTAGCAGTTACATCTGTCGCGGCCGTCTAATTTACAGAAGGTGAGAAATAGCTTCCACAGTGCATGTTGTCCGTGTATCTTAACTCTCCCACTGTTGGGGCAGCACAAAGGTTGCGATCAGCAACCGATTTTGAACAACAAAATGCCTTTTTGGTGTAGAACTATGTTTTACTTTAGCATACCACACAGGGATGCAAACTGAAAAATTGGGACGAAATTTGTCCCTTTTCAAATGCTTATAGGTCGGTTGGTTTTCAACCGAATTCCTTCATTCTTGCAGCAATCGATTGGAAAAATATACACGCATCTGCCCAAACGCAGAAAAATGTTGTTTGAATCTACGAACTATTGCACTATTGAAAATTGTCAAGTCTTGTTGAAATGAAAATAACGTCCTCTGGTCGCTTGCTTGCTGTGAGTGTATGATATGGTATCATGTGTGTATGTGTGTATGTGTGTATGATATGTTATGATGTGTATGGTATGATGATATGGTATGATGATATGGTATGATGTGTGTGTGTCTATGATATGGTATGATTTGTGTGTGTGTGCTGTGTATGGGTTTTAACTCGGCACGATCTGCTAACTGCTGAAACCGGTTCACGAAATTCACACCCCTTCATTAGTAGACATTATAACTCATTACCCAAGTAAAAATATTGGTTTTATCTAAGTTTTATAGGGCTCAATACAGTCAAAAAGCGCTATAAAACTTTGATAAAAACAGTTGTGTTACTAGGGTAATGAAACACTCAATGCATTTGTTAATAGTGTACGTAGTTCTACGTCATTTATACGGTCGTGTCTTGGATACAACCTCCTACTTTTTTACTATAACACGCCTATGAACTGTTCAAATGATTTCATTCTTTAATGGAACATAGATCATCAGTTTTCACATCCACTGGTGCTAATTACTCTATTTTTAAGATAATGGCGCTTGGCTCGGTCTGGTCGCACGCCGACCATATATGGTAGCTGCTCCGTGGTTTTTGGCCGCAGCTCTTTGCGCATTTCCCGATAAAAAAATTTTGACAGATGATATTATACGCATGTATCAACTAGATAGGGTGTTTGTGCAATCGACATATTGATCAGTCAATAGACGTTTCCCGTCGGACCTTACCCCCTATTTTTATATATTTTTTTCTTCGAAGTACTTTGCATTCAAAGATTAATAGCGCTAAAATCAAATTTTTTCCATGAGTATTAAATTTACTATTATTTTTTGAAAATTTGAAAATGCATGAATGTTGAATATTTTTTTCACCTTGCATGAATGTTGAGATTGGAAATTTACGTTCTTGCAGCACTGCAAAATATTATTCACCCCAACCTTTTGGCAACATTGTCATTTTTGACATGTTCTTGGTACTGGAATTGTTGACAAAACCAAGCATCGTTTTATTTACTGTGAAAAAACTTCTGCACGCAAATTTTAATAACACATTACTTGACAAAATTCTTTCGGAACTGCACCGAAAAAGTCTTTCCGCAACTCGTAAAATAACGAACTCGTAAAACTTAACTCTCGATTCGGAGGTATCCAGCATCCGTTCAGAAAGACTGATTCGTTGCTGCTGCGACTGTCTTTCCTCTTTTCAGAAAATGTTTCAGAAATAGTGGCAAACTATCCTTGAATTCTTTCAGCTTAAAACTAGGACGAATTTAATAAAAACCTCGAGACACTTATAGCGAATTTCTTTATTCCACTGTGTGCGGGCAAAACTGCCGAGGAATAATAAAACGTCGTCGCCATTTAAGACGCAAGTAAGAAAGAGATGCCAAATAATTGTTTACGAACTTAGCACGTGCGGTGGTGGGTTGAAGCTGACAAGTTTGACAGTGCGCTTCGGGCAGCACGGCAGGTCAAAACTGGGTCAAAATCGAGCGAATAAAGAAGGATTTTGACAGCAGTTAGTGCGCTTCCAGGTCAAAACGAGGTGAGCTGGTGGAATAAAGAAATTCGCTATAAATCTACTCCTCCATCAGTAGAATTCCCAATATAATTTGCCTCGCCAACCAAAGCGTTACTTTGTCGTTTTCCATCAACTATCATTCTATCACCTGAACTGATAACACTAAAACGACATTCGGCAATCAAATGTGCAAGTAGTTTGGCAAGATTCCTTACCTATGCTTGCTTCAATGCATGTATGCTCTTCAACCGATCGGCGATCATATTCGCAAAACTTTTGCGAAAACGCACTGTAATCTGGATTGTAACCCTTTTCGGACAAACAGTAAATTATGACCGTGACCATCACTCGCTGATTTTTGATGACCAATCCAAGAATCCTATCTAACACTCATCCGTATCATTTTATCACCCGTACTCATTCGTTGTTCCCGAGTCAGATAATGCAACTGCTACTAAAAAGCTTTTTCGTTGCCCTTTTATGCAGATCCTTCTGTTCCAATTCTTCTAAATCATCAAAATCGAGGCGCATGTGTTGTAAGTTAAACGACCAGACGTCCCGCATTTTGCGAGACAGTCCCGCTGCTTAACACAATGTCCTACTTAGAAAAACGTCCCACATTTATCAAAAGAATCTCGCACGCCTTTGGAATGTTCCACGGTTTACAAATATGAACCAGCGAATGTAACATTTTTTCACTGGGACATTGTGCCTTTCCGTTAAGTAACATTTTACTCACTAATGTACCTCTTTACGTCTATAATAGCCAAATTGAACAAACGTAAGGGCGGTATAAAATCATTCAGTGAAAAAACGAACTTTTGAAATTATGTTCACCGTTAAATGCTTCTGCCTGTTTTCTCCGGTTGCATAAGCATTCACAGTTCTTGCTTCGAACCTCTGGAACGAGCCTGATCCTAAAATTCAAGCATTTTTAGCATAGTTGAGATTATTTACATCGAAAACAGCTGCCAGAAAATCGATGTAAACATTATTCAATGCGATATACATGAAGGTGCGAAAAAAAAAGTTAGCATAAAACAGTAAATCCTAAACAATGTCATGGTTGAAAAACAACGTGAATCGAACAACACGGTTCGTGTTTCGACTGTGAGGTCTCGCCTAGTTAAGTTTAGTTTATTATTGTCTTCATAAACACTATAATGGAATACTTGCAGCATAAGCATTCTTCTCCCGCTATCTCCCCACCTTTATTTGCCTCATTGAATGAAATTCATCACTAATCTCAGAGGAAAAAGGGTAAAACGCAAGAAAAGTGTGTTCGGCAGGATGGGGTAAAATGTGCATTTTTCGTTTTTTTTTTCAATAGTAAATTTTAATCTGTTATAAAATCGCTTTATTATGTAAAGTAAAATCGGATGATATTTTTTATGTTGATTAATAAGCAAACGAAATAGGATTTCGTAGTGTTTTTCAAAATGGTTCCGGGAGTAGAAGCAGTATAAGATTTTGCGTCGGATAATTCTATATATTTCAGGTAAGTAATATCACATTCTTGAGTATTTTAGAATTACTCACAGTTGCATAAATCGTTTATGTGACTTCTGTAACCATTAACAGATGATAGCTGTTTATAACACCCCGATAAAAAGACCTTCTTAGTTTTTCCCATATTAAGTACATTCACGGATAGAAAAAGATGGTGATTGAAACAAACATTTTTATAGTACAACTTAATAACTATGTCATTGTTAATTCAACCCCAAAATTAATGGTTGCAATAAAATCTCTCAATTGTAACAATACTTTTGCATAGTTGAAATTACCATCAGTGTCACAAATCTGTCATATGTTCCATTAAAACAAAATTGCGTATTAATTCAACCAATGTGTATAGTTGAAACAACCATGAATAAAATCAAACCAACAACATCAAACTTCTGGTGTCATTCGTTTCATCATGGCGTCCCAAAGGCAAGCGAGGAGATCTTTGCGGACTGGTGGTAGACGGAGAAATAATGGTATTATTGATACCACTCTATGTAAGTTTCAGGGTAAGTATCTTCTCAATTAATTATGGTAATGAATGTTTGTTTTCTTCAGCCAGCGGCTATGACATGTGATCTCTCTCTGAAAATAATCGTACGAGAAGAAATATAACCTGTGTTGCAGCCACGTTTGTTGGCTGACACAAATTCGTCAAATGAATAACTCTAATTTGGAGGATCCCAAATATAAATATTATTTACAATATATAAATATGGTTTAATAAATAATATATGTAAAAAAATTACATAAATAGAAATAATATAAAATGGTTGAACTATCTTTTTGAATCTGTTGATTTAATAAGCATTGTGTTTGAATCAACCTTTTTGCATCAGTTGATTCAACGATAATTGTAGTTGGATTTGTGGTTGGATTTCAAATTTCAATGACAAAGTATAGTTGTTTCAACCATATTTTTGGTTTGAGTCAAACACATTATATAGTTGATGTTGTATAACCATGGGTTATACAAAAATCAATGCAAAATTATAGTTGATTCGACCCCGATTATTATTGCTTTTAATATTAATTTTTCTCCGTGTTCCCGTAAGCACAATTGCCCGATTTCGATTCCGACGAATCAACTGATTGTTGTAACAACTCTTATGGGAATTTAACAGGGGGTTTACCGATTGATCAGTTTACGAAATCGATTGACGAAAACCAACCAAATCGAGTGATTTTAGTTCGTTGATCCCATATACGAAACCAGACGAAACAGGTAGATTAGTCTGTTGATGTAATTGCCTGAACCATACGAGATAGGTTGAAAAATCGGTGGATCATATTCAAGATCCAATTGAATCATAAATATGCAGATTAGTAGAGAGATTTTTGACGTGGGACTACGTCTTTGTTTACTATACTGAGATGCATTCTGTAAAATTGGAAATGAAACTGGCAAATGTTGCGTCAGATTTTAAACGTTGAAAACAGCATAACCACATGACGGATAACAATAACCAATATGTTGTTGGATAGATAAAATGTATAACAATTTTATAACATGCTAGTTATCACGCTAATTTCATTGCTAAGAGGTAAAATTGATCAAAAGTTTCAATGACAAATTTACGCGAATAATGAACCAATTACATGCAAGCATTCCTAGCACAGACGACGTGAATGGACACCATCCGTTTCCTGTGATATTTTCTGTATCAATATCAAAATAAAAATTGACAGAGTCTCCCCGTCCCAATAGGTCAAATTAATTTTGCTTCCATGAGCTTAGACTAATGTGATGTCTCGAAGGTAAAAGTTTTCTGTCAAGTTTGAAACAATCCCCATTCTTGAACAATTTCTAATCCTGCTCTCAGAACCTAATAAAAACTGATGTCTTGAAAGAAAACATGCCGGTAAAAGCAACGGTACCAATGGAGTAAAGAACCGGAGGTCTCTCGTCGTCTATGATTGCAGCGGTACTTTTCTATTCGTACATTTCAGCGGTACACTTCTATTCGTACTGTAGCGGTACTATTCGTATTGCAGTGGTACACTTTTGTTGGTACATTTCTATTTGTGTGCAATCGAGGAAAAACTGCAACGCTACTGTTGATGGTGATTGGAAGTTTATCCCTCAAATATGATTACCATAAATTACTCAACAAGAATTAGATTGTTTAGCTATTCACGGATTTCCGATTTTTATATATCATCTGAAAGAGTGTAATTTTCTGAGCAAAACGTGATTTTTTTAAACTTTATATCATTATCCGTCGATTTTTAATTGAAGAATGAAAATTCGCTCCAAATCGCTACAATGACAGTTGGTATATGGGCGAACTGTCATTGTAGCGATTTCGAGCAGTTTTAAATCTTGATTTAAAAAGCGACGGACAGCAATAGTAAAATTTTTTAGATCCCGTTTTACTCAGAAAACGCAGATCTTTCAGATGATATAAAAAACTGATATAGCTAAACAATCCAATGGTAAATTTTTGCAACGGATATTTATTTAATTTTATTTTCGATATTCACTGAATAAATCGTGACCGGATAGTATCAAGAGAAAATTCCCAAATATACACGTTTATAGAAGAGTAAGAGCCTGCGAATGCTTGTGAATTTTTGGTTTATTTACTAAGATTCATTCAGAATCTCTTTTTACATTTCAAAATTGTTAGATGATATATTTTTATTCTAAGCGTTACCATAATAAATGTATATTAGCTGTCTTCATAATATAGCGAATGTAGTTGTAGGCAAATGAAAAAAAATGTCAAGCAAAAAAACCAAAATGGGATGGTTGATTGCTACGATTTTTTACTGGAACTTGGTCATAATTTGGTTTAACATATCTTCTTATGTTTGCCAATTAATGAACGGCTTCCATATTATTTTGAAAGTAAGATCCATACTATACATTTGATTTATTCAGAGTTGAATAAGACAAAACCATTCATTATGATAACGTAAGTATTATCGGATTTGGTTTTTGAGGATATTGAGTTAATTCTGATTTTGACGCATTACGGGTAATTCTTGGTGCTTCTTCAACAAGCACGATATGCTTGTGCCTTGTCAAATACATGTTGTTTGCACAAAAAAATACTACAGGCATAATATCGCCATACATGAACGATATTCTTTCGAGTGTTGTTGAAAATATTTCAAAAATTGATTTCCAGGGGAGGCTGAAAATAAAAATACGTACAGTCGCTGAGCAAAAACCCTGATTCTGTTAGCAGACTCTGTATATTTTGTAACAAAAAAAAACCCTAATTACAGTGTTTAGTCCAACGTCACCATTTCATACAACCCTAGGGCTGTATGCCTTATAGTATTTTTATTCAAGCATACTAAACAGGCTGATTAATTCATGTATAGAGTTGAAAAACAAACAAGTACACTAAAGTCGCTTTTTACGCGGGGGATACGTGCCGCGTAAAAATAAAAACCGCGTAAATTTCGGAATCCGCATAAAAAACCGCGTAAATTCCGGAATCCGCGTAAATTCCGGAATCCGCGTAAAAAAGCCGCGTAAATTCCGGAATCCGCGTAAAAAAACCGCGTAAATTCCGGAATCCGCGTAAAAAAAGCCGCGTAAAAAAACCGCGTAGAAAGCGACCTTAGTGTTATATGGAAGATAAGGTTTAATTTGAACTTACATCGCAGCTGATCCATACCTTCAGTAGTACCTCTGGACCGGGTAATCTTCCCATTAAAGTTATCGAACCAGCCGGTTGAGCTCTAGTTAACTTCAGTGCCCTGTCGATGAACGGTTTATGTTCCAAGCATCTGAACAGAAAAAAAATAATTTATTCGGTCAAAGAATCATTAAAGGTTTGCCAAAATTCAGATTGTTCTTGTTTTGGATGGATAGATCACAATATTACCACATACATAAGACATACGTAACACTGGCGTTTTTTTCTGGTACACGTTGCCCCATAGTACACCGTACCTCGCCCTGTCCAGCTGCTCGACAAATAATGAACAAAATGAATTTTGTGGTACCATTCGAGTAGTTCATTTTGTACCAACTTTTTTGGAAGATTTCTTCCTGAGTGTTACGTATGTCTTATGATGTGATATTACTGGTATACTATTCATTATTCATTAACATTATATAATAGTATGAATTCTCTTACTTGAGATGAAAGACAAAATAAACCTGTTATGAAATGTAGAAGTGCAACAGGAAATTTGTCTGAAAGTTAAAAAACTGTTGCTATCATCTGTTAATGATTACAGAAGTCACATAAACGATTTAAGCAACTGTGAGTAATTTTAAAATACTCAAGAATGTGATATTACTTACCTGAAATATATAGAATTATCCGACGAAAAATCTTATGCTGCTTCTACTCCCGGAATCATTTAAAAAAACACTACGAAATTCTATTTCGTTTGCTAATTAATCAACATAAAAAATATCATCCGATTTCACCTTACATAATAAAGCGATTTTATAACAGGTTAATTTCACATCTTACAAGAACTGATTTATTTATCCAAGAAATCGGGTGACAAAAATAGTCAACATACGTGGTTTGCCAAAATTGACTGATTAATATGTCGATTGCACAAACACCCTATATAGTCGAGCCATTGACATCCATATACCGAGTCACAGTGAATGACAATTAACTCATATCCTGAACTCAAAACCATTTGTGCCCGCTGTCAGCTGCCAGATGAAGGTGTATGAATAGTGGCGGTGATACGCTATCTCGTTTACACATACGGTGAGATGTTAGCCTTTGAAACATGACGCGATGCCAAAGGGTTGTATTTAGTTGATACATGCGTACACACAAAAAAAATATCACCAAGCGAACCCGTCAAAACAACGTAAATTTACGTGAACCTGAACGTTTTCACTGGTTTAGGTGAATAATACGTATAAAAATAGGTGAAAACAACGCAACAGCTTAATAAATT
Source organism: Wyeomyia smithii (assembly GCF_029784165.1). Classification (NCBI taxonomy): domain Eukaryota; kingdom Metazoa; phylum Arthropoda; class Insecta; order Diptera; family Culicidae; genus Wyeomyia; species Wyeomyia smithii. The sequence goes on along the minus strand of NC_073695.1, from coordinate 165,187,164 downwards.
ACGAATACCTAATTTTGGGTAAAAATTTGTATGGAGTTTTTGATATTGATATTGATGATTAAAAATATTCAGTTTTACCTAAATGATGACTTCCGTGCAGGTACTCAGGAGTAGGTAAAGCCTGTAGTACACTATTTGTCTAATGGTCAAATATTTGACCTTCTGACATAATGGTCAAATTTATTTGACATCATGGTTGTTGTTTGCCCGTGTTTGCCCCATGTTAAAATTGTAGAGTGACAAACAATTATCTTTGACCAAATTTTTATCTGTCAAAAAGTGACAAATATTTGACGCTCGGTCAAAGAGTGTACTACAGACTTAAATCATTTCTACCTAAAAGCACCTTCTCGAACATAAGCACTGATTTGCGTAAAAAATACGCATATTTGGGTAGTTTTATTTTCTGTGTATAATTTCATCTGTCAAATTTTTTTATCGGGACCGTCTGTAGTAGCAATACTCAGAGGAGAATGTTGTAAGCCAAACGAACATGTGAAAATCCAAGCCAATCGAACAAGGAAGGTAACACATTGTGTTGCAATCAAGTACAATAAAGGATATATTTATTTTCACGTTTTCATGTTCTATTGCTAAACAATGAATTGAGAATTTTAAACTGGTTTATCACAGTGATTTTAACTGGTGGTTCACAACAAAATAATGATCAATTATAGTGAAAATGTATAAAATTAAACATAAACATAAAATTTTACAAATTCACGGTTTTTGTGATGCACTTTATTATTCTCCAGGATTTCCATTGTCACCATCAGTTCTACGAGTCGAATGGAAAATTGAGTCAACGTTGCGCTCTGAGAAGAGATCTGGCACCTCTGACATGTTAAACCTAGTTGCCAAATTGGCGGTTTTTCATCGCTTATCTCTATTTCTCTGAGTATCTCTAGTCTGTAGTAAATAACAATAAACTGTCAGTGTTACCCATCTAGTAAAACTTTTACATCGTCGAAGCTGAATTTTAATTTAGGTTAAAACACAATTCCAAATATTCACTAATTCCATAAAATGAATGGATTATCCTTGCGAGTATCATCCATTAGAGCTAATGAAGGTGTGAAGAAGAATTCTGAGATGCGAATGGATTTACTAAAAGTGCCTTCCTCCTGCTTTTGTGAATCTAGTAAACTAACACTCATGATAAATTTCGAAATATTGATTGTTGTTTCTATTGTAGAAGATAATAAATTTCTTTTGAATTTATCGGACGCTTCGTCTGTTGACGAACAAATACGAATATTGAGAGAGGTAACTATTAATTTGCGATGCGTTTCATTCCAGTGGTATCTAATCAAATGTGCAGTATTCAGTTTTTGTTTCAGAACTGGAGAAATCTCTTTTATCAAATATTCAGACATTGGCAGATTTATTTATTGAAGCACCTCTAAAACATGCTGCAAAGAATACAATTACAAAGTACTAATGCAATATAATTCACTCAATCATAATATAAAATTAATGATTATTGTTACAGGTTTTTAACACAAATAACCATTGGTAGGGAATTTGTAGTATTGGGACTTTCTAATTCCATTGTGAGTAGAATTCAAAATTTCGAAAGACAACCAAACCACACTCTAGCGAATAGGAACGCCCTAATCAACAGTATAGGGAGCTGTTTTGAAAATTTTAAAGTTGGTGTTGACGCGATTCGCAACTGTTTGAACGATAATCTTTTGTTTTTCAACAAATCCTTAATGTTGTATACGGAGCAACTAAGGTATATCACAGTATGTGATCATCCTCTTTATTACTTACCTTTTATTCATATTCTAGCCAAAACATTTCCCCGTCAGATAAGAGTGAAATTAGTTTGTTCATTCATACAACAGTACGTGTCGTGATATCGTGCTTCAACCAATTTTCGAACATAATAAGAAGTACATACGAAGGTGAAAAAAATGTAGAAAAAGTTATCATAATTTGTTGGGATTTGCTAGAGAATCCGGAGATTCCAATAGACACAAAAATTAACTGTGGAATATTGATAACCATGAATGCAAATATGGAAGGACGGTACCTGCGACTAACGGAACGTATTTTCTCTGAAGAAAATTCTACAAAGAAATTGTGTTTAGTAAATGGAGTGATATGTACAATAGAATCTGAGTTTTTTAAAGAACCAAATTTCAAAGGTTTCAGTATATTTTCTAACATTGCAAATATTTTAAAGGAGATTTCTGAGGAAAATTCCATAGAGCCCAGCATTGTTTTAGGTGTGACGCGAAGTTTTTCCCAAATGACCAAAAAGCTACTATCCCTTCAAATAGATGAGTATTTAAAACAAGAGCGCAGGGATCTAGTAGAGATATTGGCCGTAAACTTAGGATATTCTTTATCCCATTTAGATCATTACATGGACAGCGTGCGACATTTATGCAAAGAGCTGTTGAAATCAACAATTCAACTAGGAGTTAAAGTAAACGAGCAGCTAAATCACATAATCTACGATTATATCAGAAATGTGAATATTAACATCAATACAAAGTGTATCCTGATAAGTGCTATTTGTTCCATTGTTAAGGCAAAGGCTGTTTTACAAGCTGTACCAAATGTAATAGATTTTCTACTCAAATCGTTAATAGTGGAAGATTATGGCAACGTTAATTTACACATCAACAATTGCTATGAATCACTGATGATGTCCTATGGTTACGACGATAATAGGCAAGAATGGTTCAGCAAATGGATAAGTCCGATATTGATCGAAATCATGAAAAACAATGACAAAGTTGAAATAAAGCAGACCCTTTTTGATTTGATTCGCAAAGCAATCAAAGCCTTTCCTGAAATAGCTATTTGTATGATCGATTCGAAAAATACAGCCAATTTTGGACTTATATTAACATCACTTGGAATAGCGAAAAAAAGCGGACTCTTTGATAAGATTGAATCAAACGCGTTGAAATGGAAAAATCTTTTGCCTTACGGAGATATCAGATTAGCAATGATATCAGCAGATGATTCAACACGAATGTCTGCGTTTTACTTATTAACGGAATGTCACAAAAGCACGGAATTATTTACCAAGGAGGATTTGGATTGCGTTCTCTTCTTTTTGGAAAACAATATCAATGTCCACGCACCATCTCTAAGGCAGAAAATCACATGTTATATGAAAAACGCATTAAGTCGATTGAAGTCTGGTTTTCTGAGTATAATCAAGAAATCAGATACTGATGGTAAAAGTCATTATTACTATGATTTTGTCAAGAGGTTGCACGACTTCTGTATAAATAATTTGTTTGTTGGTGCCAACTACAGCAGAAGAACCATTTCGTTGCAAATATTGATACAGTTATTACAAATCGCTAGCTACATATTTTATGATGATCAAAGTTCTAATATGTGGAACGAACAGCAAATCCAAACTTTGCTCAAAGCTCTGAATGACAGTTATGAGACGAATAAGGTACACTGTATGAGTGTGTTGCTGCACTGCCCCAAATTCTATTTTGAAAAATGTGACCAACTAATAAACTATGAAATCGTCAAAATGCTGATGACAAGCATTAAACCAAATGATACCTTATCGGCAGCATATTATTTAGAATATCTTTGTTTTATAAACACTTATATAGAAGCACCAAATGTTTGCCAAGAACCATTCTCCATCATTCAAACAAAGGTAAGTGACGAGCTTTCAAAAATAAAAAAGAGAAGCTTCAGCAAACTGCTTCACCATTGATTACTAGAAAGCAAAATAAAAAAACGCATTTCAAATATGCGTCCTTTTGTTCCAATGTGACGAGTTTGCTTTAATGTTTTCTATAATAAACCTCATGTATTGACATCATATTGCAAAACAGTATGGAATTAAGACATTTTTCAAAAAAACCTCAACAATGTTGAAATGTAACTTGTGGCGCTTATGCGTCCCGAGGCAGTATAGAATTCAAGAAATCAGATATTTTTGTGTAATTTTTTAAAATTTTCTGGTCATTTTTTCCCATATAAGTGGTTGGCTAACCTGTAGCCGCAAATATGAAAACGATTATAAGTTAGGACCGTATACTAATATTGTAAACAATGAAGGGATTGTAGACTTAAAGGCTCTTACAATCAACACCTTAAGACAAATAATGTACATAAAATAACTGTATGAATAATATACATAAAATAACTGTGTATTCTAAGCAGTTAACGGCTTTTTTATTTGCAGGTTTTTAAAACTCTAGTATGGTGCGAGCGAATTCTTCAACATGGATTACACATTGCTCAAATATCTTTGTTGCGGGCGGCTCGCGAAAATCCAATATTTGGTTCACTTACATGCATACGACACTTATTAAATAAAGTTGACCTTAAAGAAATTGCAAAATGTGAACTGTGGATAGCGTTTGTGTCCAATCTCGTGCTGACTTGCCGGCAATTGACAAAAATTGTCTCAGTAGTTGTTAACAACTCTTCGCCAGAAGGCCACTTACCTAATGATTTTTCCGAAATCGAAACATACAGTTTGGAAGACGAGGACGTCGAAATGCATTCGGGGGATGAAGGTGTTAATGATGATAAAAATTCAGATTTCAAGACGACTCCTCAAATGGTATTACTTTGTTCCTGGCGAACTATAAAAGAAATATCTCTTATTCTTGGAGATATCGTTTTTAAAACTCCCATAAGCAAGGGTCTAAAAAGTGTCGTTAATGAAAACGATGATGACCAAAACCGATTAATAAGTAGTGACTTAATAATCGAAATCGGTTCTTATTTTACCGAACTTTTGGCAGAAACCAAGCATCGAGGAGCCTTCGAGCAGGCTTATGTAGGCTTTTCTAAACTTTGCATTCGATTGTGGGGTTCACAATACGATGACCAGCATCAACTGCCTATGAAGTGGCTACAAGAAATGATTACCATTATTGATAGTGACAGTTGCAATGAAAACTGCGATACCGAAACCAAAGCAGTTAAAATATGCTCAACCAGAAGAAGTGCAGGCATTCCATATATGATGCAAGCCATAATCACGTCAGAACTTCAAGTGAGTTCGTCCAAAGGACTTCAATTTTCTATGAGAAAACTTCTTGAACTTTGTCGAACTGCGGGTACAGCACAAACCCGAACACACTCGTTGAATATTCTACGAGCCTTGTTTCGATCGACTGAATTAGGTGACTCAATAGGAGAATTCGTCTCAGATGGAATAGAGTGCGCAATAAACGGTTACGACGCAGAATCTTGGTCGGTAAGTAATAGAATCTATTCTTAGAAACTTTGCAAGAACAAAACGAACGCATGTGCCTGCGAGAGTGTTTTTGTTTGCGCTTCACTCAGTTTCAGTAGCGTAGGTAGAGAAAAAAAGAACAGTTCCAAACGGCCTAATTATACATATTAATATTCACGAAGGGGCGAAATTTCAATCGGCCGACTAATGGATTTATACGATGGAAACTTGCCTCAAATATGTAAAACTACTAGTTTTTTCGTTCAACATGCTTTTTGCATACCATTGCAATGTGGCGCTATCGTGGCGAGGCCCCGTTCGGGTTTCGGCCGTTTGCAGATACACCGTGGAAGAAACTGTAACAACCCTATTATAAGGTTTCTTAGAGCAAGCCCACCAGTGGCTAAATTGAAGTTTCTAAAACTAGTTTGGCAACTCCCACCATAACGTGGCAACCGCACCGCGCGTTGCTATGTTGGTTTGGGAAATAGCAATCCTCACCTCGGGTAGTAGCGAGTTATTAAATTTGGCAACGCGATAGCAACGTGCCGCATCGTTGTTATTTAGTGAATAGTGTCAAACAGTTGTTTGTTTTGTTGTGGTCGATAGTAAATGTTCGTAACAATATTATGAAAATAATGAGTGTTTCAAACATAGTTGGTCGGCCCCGGAAGACGAAGCGCTTTGCCTTGGTTAAACACGTCGTAGGACGCAAGTAACGACGTGAACCAGTGAGCCGCTTCATTTCATTTTCGATTGAGCTGAAATTTTGCACAAAAATTTTTTTTCGGACGGGTAAACATTTATAGTTTTTTTTTTTAAATTCGAGATGACCATTTTGGTTGGCACTCTAATCTACACGAAGCATAAAGCTCAAGTCCTTACAAGATTGGTCAACCATGTCATTATTTCAATAAACCTGAAAGGTTTGAGCGAATTGCTTGGGAGTATTACCGACTATTGCTGCTGACTCTTTTGAATAAAAAATTGTTGAATAAAAAAACCATTTTTCGCATCTACAGCTGTTGTAATCTTCGAAAACAACGTAAGACGAATTCGAAAGCGGCGTTGGAATTGGTAATCGGTGTTTCCGAAAAAAAAACATTGTTGAATGCTGGATGGCAACTTCCTCAGCATAGCGGTCAATATTTTACCGTTTTCCAGGCTGAGAGCCACCCCGAATCTTTCCAAAAATCCTTTTCAAATTTGCAAATATTAATAGCAAATTGTAGGAATCGAGGCAGCACAAAGTACAAAATACAATTAATGACAGTTCGCCAATTTTAAGTATAATAGTTATTGAAGGCAACGTTGCGGAACGTGCCACGGTCTAACGCAATTACTTTAATTAAACATACAAGGATAAAAAATCCATGCACGCACAAACAAAAAAACCTGCAACAGAATTGTGTTATCGATAATTTGGGAAAACGGAAACAAAGTTAAAACAGAGTTGCTTGAAATAAAGAGGACATTTTATGAAGCAGAAAGAACGCAGATCATTCCGGAAACAATTGACGGATAGATAAATTGGTTAGGCGTCGTACACAAATTACGTAACGCTAAAAATCAGACCCCTTCCCCCTATGTAACGATAGGTAACGTTCGATATGGCAACTTGGTGCGGCGGCGAATGCTACTCAAACGGAGCGCCGTCGATGAATTTCTCTGCTGGTATCGTCTCGGCAGTTACTAGTGAGCCCAGGTGCACGACCTCGTCGACTACCTCGGTTTCATCACTACCAACTTGAACTCGGGGTGGAAAGTTAGCACTCTTTTCTCGTGAACCCCTTCCTTTTATGTACTCGTCTTCGATGCATTGATGACCAGTCCAATCCGTTTGGGTTCGGCCTTCAGTTCGATGTAGGGGTAAGCAGGGTAAGACCGCCCAGCGGGGTACGACCGCCCACCGTAGTTTTACTACCAAGTCATAAAATAATGAAAAAATTTCTTTAACGTGTTTATTACAGTATAATTATATAACATTTTGCACCGCTTTCTGTTTTGATAGTGCGCGAACGGTCACAGAAATAGTCAAAAACAACCTTTCGATGCGCTATTGTTTTGCGGCAACGGGACTTAAGGTTTTTCTGTCTAAAAATCTATTGTTTTGTTTGTGAATATACGTTTAATCGCTTGCCTGAATCTGTCTTCTATCGGAAATATCGAAAGCCGTAAGTAATCTTATAATTTTGACTACTTTTTCAGTGGAATATGAAAATGTTCCATTGAGGGGAAAAGCCGCCCACTATACATGGGGTAAAACCGCCACGTATACAACTGCTTCTTGTTTTATTTCAAGCTCCAAATGCCTCGACACTGCTAAGGGGATATTTTTAGGATAAAGCAATTTTAAGCCACATAAGACAACGATGTTAATCAACCATTTTCGATTTGGTTGAAGCTTTTCTAGTATTTTTTTTAACAAGACTAATTTTTGAAAAAAGTAAACTTGTGTAAAAATGGTATTAATGAGCAAAAATAATTTTAGAGCCAGGACGGTTTGTTTGAACGGTATGACGTCTCCGACAGAGTTGTAAATAGTAGTTTCTCCTTTCGAAAAAGTATACACTGTAAAAAAATTTAAAGAACAGATAAAAAAATTTAATAAAAAATAAAATGGTAAAAATTTAATAAAAAAAAGTTTTGCCTGCAAAATCTACAAAAGGTAAGCCAAAATTTGATGGCTGTTGGATCATGGAGTAATGGAAATATTAATAGCTCAAATTTTGTTGAGAAAATTTTTTTTGGGCGGTTTGTTTGATTAGTATCAGGGACGTGACGGATGTGATTTTTCAGACATCTGCAGATGCGGATGCGGATATGTGATTACGGATGCAGATGTTGATGCGGATGTCAATTTTCATGCGGATGTTCCGCATTCGCGGATGCGGATGCGGATATCCGTAGCATCCCTTATGTTATATTTTGCTTTTTTCACATAACCACATACACATAAAGTTATTTGGGCGAGCAGTAAATACACCAAGGAAAATTTTTCTGCAATATTTTATGAAGCGATATTTTTTTTCAATAACCGCGTGGTATTATGCGGATGCGGATATGTGATAACGGATGCAGATGTTGATGCGGATGTCAATTTTCATGCGGATGTTCCGCGTTTGCGGATGCGGATGCGGATATCCGTTACATCCCTAATTAGTATAGAGTCGTTGGTAATTTTATTCTTCAAAAAAAAAAAACATAAAAAAATTTGAAATATGAATAAAAAAAATATTATTACTCTATACATGATAAGTCTCCGAAAAAATCATACGACAGATTTGATGCGTATTCATTTTAAACTTAAAGACAGGTACAGTCATACCTCGATATAAGGCAACCTCGATATAACGTAACTTTTACCTCGATATAACGTAACTTTTTTCAATTTCCCAAAATTAAAGTACAACAATTATTCTTAGGGTGTATAATGTTCCGAATAAATGTTTTAAGTAAGTTTTGAAACCAATAAGTGCCGTAAAACGGGGTAAAATTGACATTTATGTTTTCAATGTTTTGTGACTGGTTATGTTGGTCTACGAAAATTGTCTTAAAGGGACATAAGACAGGTTTTTATATACTTTTAAGTGAAGGGAAATAAGTTTTTGTGCACTTTTAAGTAACCATGAGGAATTTTGCATCAATAAAAAAATATTTTTGTTCGTGGTTCGATATAACGTAACTCGATATAACGTAACGAAAATAAAAATAAAGTTGCCTTATATCGAGGTATGACTGTATATTATAAACTGAATATCTTAAAAAACCCTAATTCTGAAAAATCTTTTTTTTTTATAAACCACAAAAAGTTACCTAAACACTGATTTGAACTTGGATGATCAAAAAATAAAAAAGTTTAAACCTTTTTTTTCAGATTTTTCACAGTGTATATTGTTTTTACAAAGAAAAAAATACCATCTACAACTTTTTCAAACACACTATACCGATAAAATCAACCAAAAAATATTTGTTATCCTTAAAAATGGTGGGCGATCTTACCCCGCTGGTGGGCGGGCTTACCCCGCATGAAAACGATACGAACGTTTTCAATAAATTTTTAAATTAAAAAAAAAAGCTAAAAAATAAACAAAAATATTTCAGTTTTTATTTTTAAAATGCGGGCATTGAACAGAAGAACCTCTTAGCAAAGAAAAAATGAAATAGTAGCCACTTTTTTCTATAAACAGAAATGCTACGTATCCGCCACCTTCAAAAAGGTCCAAGCCACAATGCCGATATTGTCGGCCAAGTCAAGCAGTTTGAACGACTTTTGGAATATCGTGCCACTCGTGTTAATTCCCGCTGTTCTTATGACCTTTCAGGGCAACATTGAATAGTAGGCTCGAGAGTCCTTAAACCTCTTCGAGTTTCGAAGTGGTTCGAAAATGCCCCCGATGCTCGAACTACACATATCATTCTATTCCGATCCATTGTCGTTTTGACCTACCGCCTAACATGCCGAACTGCGAACAATTGATCCGTAGTGGCGTGGGCACCCATGAATCTCACCTGGTAGTGCCCTACGAACTGCTTCATAAATAGTCATAGTCGACTGCGGGGTATTTGGGAGACTACCTTGCAGCCGGCGTTCAACATAGTGATTGCCCGATAATTGCAGCACTCCAGCTTGTTGCTCTTTTTGTAGATGGGAGACATAATACTTTCCTTCCACTCCTGTTCTAGTGTTTCAGTAGTATGCGATTGTCACCTACCTGCTCACGTCCTTATAATTTATAAATAAATATGCGACACTTAATTTTTAAAAGTTTAAGAAGCATGCCGTTTTTTATATTTGTGTCGCTCGAAACGTTGTCGATTAGGGCCAGTTGTCGTTTAACCCTCTCCCGCTCACAAGGTTTATAATAAAAATTTATAGCTTCACGAGAAAATTCCAGCTGAACACTTTGTAGACTAACTAAAATTACTGTCAACTGTAGTATTTTGAAGAAAATGCCCAGTGATGCTCTGAGGCAGCATATAAAAGTTTATGGAACAATCGTAAGCACAACAAACTATTTTATGTCAAGATATGATGATTGTAATTCTTGGTGCTCTAGAGGAAAGGGTCAAACCAAAGGATAATCACAGAGAATTTTGAATTATTTAAGAGCATGCGATTTGTCTTTCATTGGTTCATTTTAATCGCATTCAATATTGATTTCTCTCTGCTTCATCTCAAATATTTTTTTGACTTTTTCCAACTGTATCCATTCCAGAATATTTTTTTTTTATGAATGTATGATTTCTCTAATCTGATCTGATCTGGAAGCTAATGAAATTCCATCATTTGTTTTATCGCACATACTTATATACTACTTGCTGTTTCTTATTCTAATAAAATTTTCATTAGGAACGTAATTCCTCAACTCTGTTATTTTCGGCATTGATGATTCGAGTATTTGGCGTACACCGAACAAAGGATTCCGAAAACCTTAATATTAGAAATAAAATGACTGGAAGGATATTTTTTTTAAGGTAACTACACTGACGTTCTTTTTCGCGACACTAACCGCGTAAAAACTGTTATCTTTTCATTTTTTATCATCTCTTTTAACATCACTTTCTACACGGTGTGTCAGCGTTCTACAAACATATACATTTGAGTTTTTCAGGTACCCGCAGTTATATGATTTTTTCATAACGGAATTAGAAAAGGCCAGTCAGATAATCATAAATGGTTCACGAAGCAAAAAGTTGCACCCACTGCTATTATTGCTAAGTAGACTCTATCCCTCAGCACTTGAGGGAAGTGAATCTAATCTAAAGGTACGGAATACTTAGGAGACTTTGTATTTTTCTAAATCTGAATTCCTACAGTTATCCCGATTTGTTCCGATTGTATCGATTTGCTCAGGATGTGCAGAACTTCAAACACGGTATCTTGCTGCTAAGTTCATTGCAATTATTGTTTCACCGGATCTGGTTTTCGATAGAATATTTTTACTCCTCGAAAGTTTAAACCGATCCAATAACAAAAGTATTAATCCAAACTCGCTTCACGGGGCTCTGCTACAAATTTTGTATCTAGTTAAAACGCGAACATTAGACGTAGTGGCGGAATCGAGCAACCAACTTAATAATTGGATTGAACTGTATACAGCCATTTCAAATTATTTGTTCGAGGTACAATCTAATTTTGTGCTCTATGGTGCCATAATTGACATACTGATTGAAATTTTGGCAAGGTACAAGTAAACCTGTTCCAATATCTATATAAATATTAATGTTATCTATATTACAGATGCCAGAACATTATTTTCGCAGAAGACGATCAATTTTTGGATGACCTTAGTAATATAGTAGATTATTTGTCCAATTTGACTAAACAGAAGCCATTTTATGGAAGTGAGTTGATCATGAGAAAAATTGTTTTAATCAAAATAGTAATGTACATGTACAACAATGAAGAAAACACGCCAAAAGATTGCTTCTTGTGCCAAATCAATCCTGACATGTACAGTTATGATTACTTGGAATCAGTAATGAATTTGATTCTGCTTATTCTTGATTTTGATGTATTCTCAACAAATTCAGATCAGTTCGAAATAGACCAGATGTTTTTATTTTTCATTCGTCAGCTGAATGATAGCAAACGTGCTAAGATCAAATCTTTACGAACCGAGTTCACGAAATCTTCAAAATTTCACTGTTACTTGAAAGCAATCATCGATCGGAATATATACTATAACTGTACCGTGAAAGCTTATACAATCTTAAGCTTCAGTATATTGGGCGTTCAGACACTGATGTCTAATAAGAGCAGTAGTAACTGCGAAATGCTGAATACGTTGTTTAAAACTGCTATCTCCAGGCCTAATCAGCTAAGAACTAGCATTTATAGGTGTGTCAAATGTATATACTATGTTGAAATGAAAATTCCAGAGAGTGTACTCGAAATAGACATCCTGCCAACAATGGCATCATCCGTTCAATGTTGTGATGTCAGGTAAGTAATTACCATTTTAGTAACACACTCCTAATTTGAAATCTCCGAAGTTCATTTTTTCCATAAAAATCAATCTAGTGGCTGTGCCATGGTTTTATACAAAGGTTTTACTAGCATCGTGATTTTTTTCTATGCTAGCAGTATAATTGTCGAAAGAAAATTCATATTACAGAAACGTTGAATAATTTCAAAAACACCTATTACGTAATGCAAAAATAGCAGAAATAAGTTAACACTTCATTTCATTTTTGCAGGGGAACTACTGTAGATATCATGAAAATCATTTCAAGAAGATTCTTAGAAACCAAATCTTTTGGATTCTATTTAAACTTCAGTCGAACGCTACTCATGCTTCTTAGAGATGACGATGCGGACATAAGAAACGAAGCATCATCCATTGTAACTAAATTATACAATTTTTCTGAAAAGTTGAAAATTCGTAAGTATCGGCTACTTATATTAAATTAATATTTTAATATTTACTTTATTCAAATATAGCAAATCATTTGGCATCGTACGCACAAAAAATTTATTTGGAAGTACTATCTAAAGCAATGCTATCGCAGAAATTCACTGTTTGTCACATTTTGGCTATGCTTTTGGTGATAATGGCGTGTGAAATAAACGAAGAAGACGGCAATGAATGTTTTACAGATGATTCAGAGGTATGTTGTTTAGGTTATTAATTTAGAAGCTATTTAAAAATCATTTAATCCTTTTCTAGTTTCGTGTGTTTGATAAAAGTGAGGTTAATATTTTCGGCGAGCCTCTCTTGCTAATTGATCACTGTAAAGTGGAAATCCAAAACCTTATTAATCGCCACGAGGTGAACATAGTATTGAATGCAGATAAAATAATAATGATAGCTGAAAAACATTGTAAATTCAAAAGCGCATTATCAGCGTGTTTAGTCGAAGCACAAAAACCTGCCAAACTAGTAGATATAATACATATTAAGCAGTCATTGTAATTTCTACCATACGCAATATTATTGAAATCACAAAGTTCTGTTTGTACGCAAAAGCATTTGTTTTCTTAAAAACCATATTTGAAAATGAAAAAAAAAAAAAAAAACAGTTGTCATCCGTTCTATTTGTCCTTGTAATAAATCAAGTATAGAGACGGTCGAAACCAAACTGGTTTTATTCACTCTGTGACAAGGATACCAGATGTGCAGATTTGCCTGTAAAACGCAGATTTTTAGAGTCCGTGTGCAGATTTTTATTATTTTGCAGATTATCCATAGTTCCTGCAGATTTTCGTCTCCTTATATTTCCTCAAAATGTGTGCAGATTTTGGCAGACTTTTGCTTGCGCGAGCGAAATTTTTTCGAATTACGGATAGATTATATTCAGATTTCAAGCAGATTTTTCCGGTTTTTCGAACAGTTGCAAACATTGTTCAAAAACATCTGGCATCTCTGCTCTGTGGCTTGCTCTAACAGCTAAAGGCAACTGGCTTGTCGTTGCTTGTACTGGTACTAGTTTCGGCCTGAGACGGAACATTCTTCCCAAGTTTGCAACCCTCGAGGTTGCAATTAACACAAATTTGTGTAAACAATGCCGAGCGTGTAAATATATGTTGCTTGTCAGTGTGTAGGAGTTTTGTTTTGATTTTTGTTGTTGTGGCAAGCAACATACTCGCCACTGCATGTTAATTTTAATTCGTTATTTTCTTGTTAGATTTTATTTAAAAGTTTGTGATAAGTGTTTTAGTAGATAGGGTTAAAATTATCGGTGTGAATTGTCTCGCGTGTTAAATAAAATTAGGTCCCGTCTCTCCTCCCGCGGCGAAAAAGTGATGTGCGTTAACGGCGAAGAAAAACAAGTGCGGCTGTGTGGGTTTCAAACGCGATCGAGCAGAAACGTCAGGCGGTGTTTTGATTTGGGGAGATCGCTCTGTACCGGTAAAACCTGAAGACCGTGACTACGTGACCGTGAGCCAACGCGAGTCGGAGTGCCGTTTTCGATACCGCCGGGAGTGAAACCGTGTGTGTGCCCCATCGTGAAATACACCCCGTCATTGCGGTTAAAAAGCTGTCACAGAGTGCTGGATCGCCACGCCAGCAGCGAGCAGCCTGAACAGTTCACGGCCAACGGCTTGAGTTCACCAACCCGCCATTGCGACGAATCGGCGAGGAGGACGGAAGGTTAGTGTTAGGTTTTTTTTGTTTTATTATTTATATTATTTATTTTATTTAGTGTTTTGTGGTCATTTGTTTATTCGTGGTAAATCTTTTCCACCCAAGTAAATCTACATTGTGTAGAAGTACCCCCCTGCATCGCCGCCCGCCGGGTAAATCAAACCCCGTGAAAGCTGGGGTGGTAAGTGAAAACTTACAAGTTAAGGAGCTTGATGTTTCATAGAATACCTCATGTTTTACTAAATCGTTGTAATTAATGGGGATGTTGATTGGGCGTCTAGAATGCATACCACTGGAGAAGTTATCGACTGCTTGTAAAAAGCGCTCGCTTCTCGTTTGAAAATGCGTCGTAGCACAAACTTTCAAAAATGCTAACTTATTTCAAAACTTTGAATGCATTGAAACATTATTTTTCATTCACAACCCTGCAACAGCTGCAAAAATTTCATCAAATTCGATTCGTTTTTTGAGATACATCCATTTTTGAAAAAAAAATGACCGAAATTTCAGATGTTTTTTTTTTTTGTGAGAGAATATAGGTATCCCGGTCAATTACCATGCGAGTCCCCTTGCAATATACAATGACCACTATAGAGCTTTCTACGCTAGATCTCACCAATAGAGGCTTAGTCGTGTATCCTTATAAAATCGATTTGTTTTCAACCCAAAAATCAGCTGATATTCAATTTAGAAACATATTTCACTTATGAATCCTATTTCATTAGTGTTACCTGTTTTAACAAACTTTGTTTTAGTGGAAAAATAGATGAAATAAAAAAAAATTGGCTTACAACTTGAATAAAAGTTCGGGGCAGGAGAATTTTTTTTTGTTACCATGCGTGTTGATTATTTGCAATCAAAAATAAAACTTGTATTAGCAAAATCAACCACTGCCCGTTATTTCATTCCAGGCACCTATAAAGTTCTTGCCGTTATCGCTGTACATATGGGACACCTTGCCTCTTCTGTTTTGGAAGTTTTTGAAGCATGTTAGGAAACTGTCGGTATCTAATTTTTCGACCATTTCAAGGTGTGCTGCTCGGCTCGACAAGCAGGTAGGGATGGGCGAACGGCTCATGCGCCGTTCAAATGAACCGGTTCTTAGAAAAGAGCGAAAGAACGAACGGCTCACGAAAAAGAGCCACGGTTCTTTGAGCGCACCAGAATTGATGGGTTCGCGCGAACCCGAAGTTTACCGAGAAAACACGAACTGTCAACGCTCGTGAATTATTGTGAACCATGAGCCGTTCATGTGGGTCGGTTCGGAACGGTGATTGAGCGGTTCAGAGCCGCTCTTGCAAAAGAGCCGTTTCGCCCACCCCTAATGATATATAATCGAGTTCAACCTGAATATGAGTACACTGCCGTGATATGACATTATGACGTACATTCATTAATCAGTTTTTCAATACGGCCTAAAAACGTACGGGTTACTTATCACTTTTGTATTGAAATGGTGCATACGTCACTTTGTTATCTCGATTTTATACAACACTAGCTGACCCGGCAAACTTCATCCCGCCTATTTTAGTGTTTAATTTAATAATTTTAAACATTAAAAATTCATTGATTCCTTGCGATTGGCTTATATCGTTTGAAATGATTGGTTTTATCGGAATGACAACATCCTTGACTTTTGGCTTTTGTACATGACCTCTATTCCGGATATATATTGGGTGCATTTCAGTTATTTTCGTTGTATTCCAGAAACTGAAAGTGGTCATCTTCTAATTCAAAATGGTGTCCAGGGTCAATGCTTGGCTTCTTTACATCATTTCGATTACGGACATATCCATATGTAGTAGTATTCGGTTATTTTCGGCTGTTTCCCAGAAGTTGCCAATTTTTCAATTCAAACTGGTGTCTGAGGTAAATTTTAAGCTCCTTGCATCATTCTGGATCCGGTGATACTTATATTGGGTGGTATTTGGTCACTTTGGGCTATTTTTCAGGAACCGTAAGTCGCCATATTGGATTTTAAAATGGCATTTGGAGACAATTTCTGGCCCCTGAGCGTCATTCTGTATGAGAAACACCCATGTTGGGTGTTATTTGGTCATTTTCGGTTGTTTTCCAGAAACCGGATGTCACCATCTTCGAATTCAAATTGGTGTCTGTGGTCGATTCTAGCTCCTGTGTATCATTCTGGTTCCGAAGATACTCATATTGTATGGAAATCGGCCATTTTCGGCCGTTTTTTAGAAACCGGAAGTTGCCATCTTACAATTCATAATGGTGTCTGAGGTCAATTTTCAGCTTCATTCTAGTTCCAGAGATACTACTATTGGGTGGTATTTGGTCACTTTAGGCTGTTTCCCGGACATCGAAAGTTGCCATCTTACAATTCAAAATGTTGTCTGAGGTCGATTTGTGGCTTCATTGCATCCTATCAATTCCGGATAATACCCATATTGGGTGGTATTTGGTAATTTACCGCTGTTTCTTGGCCTCTGAGCGTCAATCTGGTTGAAGAAACACCCATATTGGGTGGTATTTGGTCATTTTCGGCTGTTTTCCAGACACCGGAAATCGCAATCTTACAATTCAAAATGTTGTCTGAGGTCGTTTTGTGGCTTCAGTGCATCATAACAATCCCGGAAATACTCATATTGGGTGGTATTTGGTCATTTGCGCTGTTTTTCGGAAACCGGAAGTCGCCATCTTGGATTTCAAAATGACATTTGGGAACAATTTCTGGCCTCCGTGCGTCAATCAGATTAAAGAAACGCTCATATTAAGTGGTATTTGAGTGGTAATTTTCAGCTGTTCTCGAGACACCGAAAGTTGCCATCTTACAATTCAAAATGTTGTCTAAGGTCGTTTTGTGGCTTCAGTGCATCATAACAATCCCGGAAATACCCATATTGGCTGGTATTTGGTCATTTGCCGCTGTTTTTCAGAAACCGGAAGTCGCCATCTTGGATTTCAAAATGGCATTAGGAGACAATTTTTGGCCTCTGAGCGTCAATCTGGTTGAAGAAACACTCATATTGGGTGGTATTTGGCCATTTTCGGCTGTTTTCCAGACACCGGAAGTCGCCATTTTACAATTCGAAATGTTGTCTGAGGTCGATTTGTGGCTTCAGTGCATCATAACAATTCCGGAAATACCCATGTTGGGTGGTATTTGGTAATTTGCCGCTGTTTTTCAGAAACGGGAAGTCGCCATCTTGGATTTCGAAATGGTATTTAGAGACATGCCAGAAGAAGTAAGGGTGTCGAAACATTATGGACATGTTTGTTATACCTAAAAACATTCACCTGCCAAATTTGGTTATATTTGCTTGATTGGTTCTCGAGCTGTGCCTAATTTGAGTTTCATTTGTATGGAACCCCTCCCTTAAAGAAGAGAGAGAGGTGTCAAACCATTATGGATATATTTGTTACCCCTAAAAACAATCACCTGCCAAATTTGGTTCCATTTAGTTGATTGGTTATCGAGATAAGCAGAAATTTGTGTTTCATTTGTTATGAACCCCTCCCTCACAGAAGAGGGAGGGGAGTCGAACCACTATGAACATATTTGTTACCTCTAAAAACATTCAAATACCAAATTTGGTTGTATTTGGTTGATTGGTTCTCGAGCTGTGCGAAATTCGTGTTTCATTTGTATGGGACCCCTCCCTTGTAGAAGAGGGAGGGGTGTCAAACCATTATGGATATATTTGTTACCCCTAAAAACATCCACCTACCAAATTTGGTTCTATTTACGTGGTTAGTTCTCGAGATGTGCAGAAATTTGTGTTTCATTTGTATGGGACCCCTCCCTTCCAGGAGAGGGAAGGGTATCAAATCAACATGGACATATTTGCTACTCTCAAAAACATCCACATGCCAAATTTGGTTCCATTTGCTTGGTTAGTTTTAGAGATGTGCAGAAATTTGTGCTTCATTTGTATGAGACCCCTCCTTTCCAGGAGAGGGAAGGGTGTCGAATAAACATGAACATATTTGCTACTCTCAAAAACATCCACATGCCAAATTTGATTCCATTTGCTTGGTTAGTTTTCGAGATGTGCAGAAATTGTGCTTCATTTGTACGAGACCCCTAATTTCCAGGAGAGGGAAGGGTGTCGAATCAACATGGACATATTTGCTACTCTCAAAAACATCCACATGCCAAATTTGGTTCCATTTGCTTGGTTAGTTTTAGAGATGTGCAGAAATTTGTGTTTCATTTGTATGGGACCCCTCCCTTGCAGAAGAGGGAGGGGTCTCGAACTATCTTAGTCACCTTTCCCGGCCCCTAAAACCCTTATATACAAAATTTCACGCCGATCGGTTCGGTAGTTTCCAAGCCTATATGGATCAGACAGACAGACAGAGCTGCATTTTTATATGTTTAGAAGATAGATAGATACGAATAAGTAACAACTAAAACAAAGATACCAGAAGATGGGTCTTCGAATAACGAACAAAGTGGCATAAAAACCCTATATTCCAAAAATGGCATTAACGTCACTTTGTTATCTCACAGCAGTACAGTGACGTTTCGATTATATCACGATAAAAAAAATTCGCGTCATATATCTGAAACATATTCAATTCATGTTATTTGCATTTATTAATGTATGTTTATATCTGTTTGAATGTTTTGTTTCAAATGTTCGGTATAGTTACACCGTTGGCTACCAAAAAAATGTTATTTAGAGTGATAAATAAATCCAGCAAATATTATCAAGTTGTATTTTTTTCTGAAAATTGAAGTGTTCATGTAAATTTATTTAAACAAATAAGGTTGAAGGAGAAAGGCTGGGTCTGACCGCCAGGTGGATTAATTTAGGTTTTTTTTATTGCACTTATATCGTATGATGCAGTGACGTGACCGGAAATTATTTCTGAGGCGAGAAGGAGTAAAATCTTGAGAAGCAAAACAAAAAGAAAGTTGAACATTGATTATTTTCACTTGATTTGAGCATATCCCAAACACAACAGAAGTGACATAAATGGTAACAAATATTTCAGAAGGGATGGTAAAGGTAAGATTTCGAAATAAAAATTAAAAACGAACACCAAAAAAATAAGATTCCGGATAATCGACTCCAACCTGTACTTAGCGGCGAAAAATAAATATATTTACTGGATCGCAAATTTTATAGAGTGCATTCACTATAATCAGTGCACTTTGCAGAAATGAATACTTGCAAAAAATCGTTGTGAATTTGCCAAAAATCTTTTTTTTAGAATAAACACCAGGTCAATAATTAAATGAATCTGCTATTTTTTACTCTCACGTAGGTGACGAGGAGTCATGATTTTTAAAATGCATGATCTCCTGATCATTAGAGCTTCACGAAACTTAGGCTTGATCGATTGAACTTGGAACTCTTTCGTCAAGTTTCTTTGTGTCAACTGAATTTGTTTTCAACTCAACTATTTCTCATTTTTTCATTATTTTTTAACTGCTGAACTGATTTAGCGCGTAGCGAGTGTTTGAAGATTTTTAATATAAGTTTTACACAATGGCACTTGGAGAAAACGCCAATTGTCAACAGGCCATGCTAAGTTCTGGTGATGTTCAAAATTGATTACAGTTAATATCATGTTGGTATGAGCTTGTCGGCGTTCTAGGAAATTCCCAAAAGTTCAGACTGTCGTGGTTTGTTATTGCTTATTGACGGTTGGTTTTTCAAACAAACATTACGTATTTTATCTTTCCAACCACAATATAGTTGAAAAAATTGAAAGGACTTGAATAAAAACATAATTTACGCTTTAATAAATTATTAGGATATTATTATAAATTATATAAATTAAAGAACAAAAGATATATTTAATAAAGTTTGTTTGATTGCTTTCTATCTGGTTTCTAACCAGTTTTGCAAATGACCAGAAATCAGTTTTAGAAAGTTCCATACTAAGCCCTTGGTTGCTCAAAAACGGCTAAGGTCGCATTTTGACCAAGAATATTTTTTTCGAGTTAACACTAGATCTCGACGTATTAGGTATTTTTAAGACATTTGGCATCGAAAAATGTTTCTATATTCCTAATTTTATGTACTCCTACTTCCTGGGTAGATTTTCGCTGGTCGAAAAATCACAACATTAGGCGCTTTGAGGCACTCTTAAATCATGTCCCATTGAGCTAAAGTTTTGCATAGATGTTTTTTGGGCCAATAAACAAAATATACATAGGGAAGAGGGGGATGTTTCGGACACTTTTTCTACCTTGATTTTTAATATTTTTTGTTAACTTTTAAAAAAATCTGAATTCATCCTGGCTGTTACTTGGACATCGTAGTATCATATAAGCTTGTTTTAACAAAAAAAATCAAATAAATCAATCGAAATTGCATCAACACACACTACGTTGATGCAATTTCGATTGATTTATTTGAATTTTTCAAAATTGCTTTTTCGTCCGAATGTGCCCCGTGTGTGGGTTTCAGACAGTCCTGGGGCACTTTCGGACAGTGTTGAAAAACTTTTCTAGAATAATGAAAATTTTGTGTTTTTCAACTATTTTTTCCATATAAGCAGAGACTGAGGTCAGATGCTTTGCAAACCTCGAAACTCATCCTTTCATTTCAAATTTAATTCATAAAACGAAAACCGAGCAAACTGGCTATGAGGGGGAAAGGATTCAAGAACTATGCCATTTTCTCGGCAATATTTGATTGGTTCAAAGTGCAATCGCATTCGTGATTGTCAAGCAACAGCAAATTGGTTCACTTACGCTGCTTCCTGGAACCTTATTCAAGTGTTCCAGAACATTGAGAAACAATTTTGCAATCGTCTTGGCATACGGTACGTCAATCCATAATTCATATGGGAACTTTCGATCAAATATATCTCTAGAAATGTTTCTTCCACGTTCGTAAATACATGTTGATCTGTGTTTTTGAACGAGAAGCTCTCTGATTTTTCCGTTTTTTCGTTTCTTTGATTTTTCTGACGACAGAACAAGGTACTTCTTTTATTTCCGCAGGTATCAGAAGCGTGTCTCAAAGACATTGTTCCGTTAGAAACTCTTCCCAGCTCATCTTCGTTGATGCTTGCTCTATCGGTTTTCCTTTTGTAGTTCCGATCTATTTTTAGGACTGAGAATCAGTCTGAATCGATATTTATGAATAAACAACATACAAATTTGGTAGGTGTCCGAATGTGCCCCAAGAACGATGTCCGAATGTGCCCCACCACCATCCGAATACAAATGTTAATTTTATCTAATAAATAAGATCTTTGTTTCCCCGTTTTTATCACGTCTTTTCATTGCACGGTTTTTGAAATTCGATGATATTTTTTTCATTGTCACCCTAACATACCTATAGGGGTAAACAGGGTAAGACCGCCCAGCAGGGTAAGACCGCCCACTGTACTTTTACTACCAAGTTATATAATAATTGAAAAATTTCATTAACCCGTAAAGACCCGGGACGAAACTTGTGTTTTGAAAATGCTCGTGCTCAGCACTGGAACGGCCGATTTAGGGAAATTTGGAATTTTATTCAAGGGGAATAGTTGCTCTAAGTTTTGGAAAAGGTGCCACCACTCTGGACCCCTCCCCGTTTTTGTAAGACGCAAATATGTCTGTGTTTTTTTCAAATTTTTTAAACAGATTGAGCAAACACTGGGAATTTTCATATGTATCAATTGCTCCATGTATCAAATCATGTCAGGTGGATGAAATATGTTATGTAAGAGTGAATTTTGGAGTTTCTAAATTATTTCAGTTCGTTGATTTGAACTTGGATAGTCAAATAATAAAAAAAAGTTAAAACTTAGAAATTTTTTTTTTAAATTAAAAAAAAAAAAATACTATCTACAACTTTTCAAAGATACTATACCGATAAAATCAACCGTTTTGGTCCTAAAAGTATTTGTTATCCTTAAAAAAATGGTGGGCGATCTTACTCCGCTGGTGAGCGTGCCTACCCCCGCATGAAAAAGAACTGCACATTTTCAAAGACTTTTTAAAATTGAAAAAAAAGGTGGAAAATAAATAGAAATATTTTAGTCCTTATTTTTTAAGTGCGGGTATTGAATAGAAGAACTTCTTAGCGAAGAAAAAATGAAATTGCAGCCGCAACTTTTTTTTCTATAAACAGAATTGCTTAAGATGGCGGTCTTACCCCGCTTACCCCTACCTATTTGCTTTAAAATATGTTACTTGGATTGAAATTACGCACATTAATAGAAATGCAAATAAAGAAACCTGTAAGTCTGCTGCTTGCTACTTGTGATTTAAATAACGTTGATTTTCAACCGGACTTTTCCGGATTCCGGAAACATTACCCAGTCCATATAGCTCCGTTCTTGTCCGGTCTGGAATTAAATCGGACATTGAAGCTGGAAAAACTTCGGACTGACTCTCTGTAATCCAAGTCCGATGTCAAACATAGCTATTGGTATACAGTTGGGTTTTTTACGCGGTTTTTCAACGCGGGTTTTTTTACACGAATTTTTGAATTACGCGTTTTTTACACGGATCTGTAAACTAAAAAAGGGGGGGTGCCAAAATAGGTTTTCGCCTGAAGCTCAAATCAGTCTTCGTCCGCCGCTGGATCTACCTGATTTACCACCAGGATGTGAGGAATCTCTGTTTTGTGACGATACAGGCATTTCCGTCAAGAGGAAAAAACTTTTACGTCAAATGCAGTCGGTTGCAAAGAAGTCTAGATATATTTGCGTCATATTTGTAGAAATGGAGGATTCCTCATTATCAGGGATGTCTAGTAGAAAACCTCATGTAGTCTTCGACGAGTTTTCTACGTAGAATCTCTGGAAATCTGGTAGAATACCTAACCAAAAACGAGTATTCTACGAGAACCTGCAAAGAGATTTTTGTGGTGAATTACATGAAGATTAAACGAAATTTAAGTTTAAAAATATTATTTATTTTTAATTGTGATGATTATTTTGTGTTAATTGAGAATGAATTTGAAAAAATTTGCTTTTAATCTCCTTCGATTGAAACTGTTTTTGATGTGTTTCATAAGTTTTCGGATTAGAAATACCTCCTGTTTGGAAAATATTCTAGGGCTTTCTAGCCAATACAAACAACAAACCAAGGTATGTCCAATTTTATCTTCGAAACGTTATATAAATTTGTAAATTAAATTAGGTAACAATTCAGAACCCAAAAATTTAGTAATTACTTAATTCAAAACTGAGTGATACTGTACCCAAAAAGTGAGAAACAATCACTCAGTCGTCTTGTTTCTCAATTATGCGTTTACGGAGTTACTCAGTTTATGAGTTGTTCCGAAAGTTGTGTAAAGAATTCTTCCTGTAACCGTTTAAAGTTGCATGGAATTTTTGGTGGGCTTTTTTATATATGCCAGGGGAACCATGAACCATTGAGATGTTGGGAACGCTCTAAATATATGAGATTTGACAGCGATGGCATAGTTCTGTAGAAATCAGGCCTTAGGCGCGCCTTTGCTATTGCACTGGTTTTATGTGTGACGTGTATTATGCGATTTTGCTTTCATTAGCATTGAATTACGATTGAAAATATTGAGTGAAAACATTGTTTGCTTCTTTTGAGTTTCTTTATCATTGCTTGTTTCGCCATAATAACAAAGTAGTTCGGAAAATACTTTCTTGCTTCTTCGTGTTTCTTTTTTTTTGTTATATTAATTCTCCCGTTACTTAAATACACCTAATCAGCGCAGCGAATGGCGTTTTATGACTCATACTGTGAATTTTCGAGTGTTTGAGAGTTTTATACTTGCAAGAGGTTTTCTACCGTAGAAAACGTAGAATACAGTTTTCTACGTAGATAACTTACGAGTCCCGAAAAATCGCGTAGAATACCATCCCTGCTCATAATGAATCAAAACACAAATAATTATTTTTCCTCATAAACCAAGAGTTTCATTTCTCAAAACCACCAATAATCACGTTGTTAAAATGAACGGTGC